>NC_071286.1:60352117-60459617 GCF_943735745.2 Anopheles bellator
AGGAGTAGGGAGTTAGCAGTTTTCCGATCTGTCAATCGGATTGATGCGATTCGTCTGATTACTCTACGCGAATGACGCGCGAGGAACTCTACCTTTAATGCACGTGAAAAGGACTTCATTATTTACCTGGAAATAGTGGCTGCACCTTGACGCACGCATCCCGAGTCGCCCGCTCAAGGACACCCAGCCAAAGGGCATAATATAAATGGGCTCCATCGGTCCCAGGACATCATCATTCATTCGCAGTTCGTAGGATGACAGCAGAGCCGGCCGGGCGGAGGGACACAAATCGCTTCGAAGCTATCGCCATCGACCAAGACGACGACGACTGAGCGGACTGTCATGTCTCAAAAGTTTTCGTTCAGTTTTCTCCGCAGTTTGACAATCGATTGATGGCTGTCGTCCGGGAGTCCCTTTTTTGTTTTATTCCGAGGGTCGATGGCGCATGGTCGCTGAGGGCGGCCAAGGAGTGGAAGATGAGCGAACGAATGTGTTGGAGGGCGATTGTGTTTGTGTGCCTGTGCTTGACACAAAACCTTTGGCCTTCTCATCGAACGGAAGAGTTATCTTCACTAGTTGGGCGCCACAGGGAACAGGGAGGGACACCGCAAGGAGGGCCGTGAAGTTGCAGTTTCAATAAATTCACAGGCCGTCCCGCCGAGTCCTGCCACGCTCTGCTCCTGGCGTTGCTGCTGCAATGGACCGAGAGCGAGACCGATTATGGTGGAATCAATCGAATGCTGCCGTCGCTTTCCGCAAAGCGGCCCCGGACCGAAAAGGACACGACGCTCACGACGGGCCCACGCCTCCCCAGCTTCGGCTTGGCCGCCTGGGCGAAGATACCAGACACGTAAAATAAGTCCCAGATCCCCCCTGCTCCGCCTCGGTTCCGGGTCGCCGGGAGATGAATTCTATCTAAAATATATACCGGCCAGGACATCCCGCCCGAACCCGAGGAGATCCGGGAGAGAGAAAAATCGGATCCAAAAAAAGGCCCCACCACAACGGACGACCGGAACTCGTCGTCGTCGTCGTCGTCGTCGTCGTCGTCGTCGTCGGGCGATTCGACGTTGGCCGGTCGGTCGGTCGGTCGGTCAGATCATCCCTGGCCGGTCGCCGTCGTCGTCGGGACGAGCAGCCTTGGATCGTTGATTTGCTTTAGCCAACTCTCCGTCCGGGTTCCACCGGGCCTCCACGGCACGGGCAGTTCATTCGTGGCACTCGTGGCTTCCAATTTCGATTGACATCGTCCTTCTGCTGCTGACGATGGTGCGCTGATGTGTCCTCCGCTTGCAGCGGGCCCGTCCGCCCACATACACCTTCTGTCTTGCATCCTATGACGGAGCAACCTTTGTATGTGTTTATGTCCGGCCTTATGCGTGTGAGTGTGGGAGGCCATCTCTCGCTTTCTCTCTGGTTGGCTTTCCTGCTCGCACTCATATCTCAGCAGTGGGCCGATGCAATCAAGATGGACAGATGAATTTTCCCGTTCCCCGGGCTAGTTGGTGCTACATCTATTTATTTCTCGTACGTGAGTATCGGAACTTCCTTCAACTTTTCCATTTTTTTAAGGACCCCTCGAGTGCGATTGTCAAACGGTGGCGTTGGTGCTTGTGGACGGCGAAGGCGAACGTGGACAAGGTGCCTCCCAAGGAGACCTCCGGCCCTCTGATGCCGTTTCGGTGCGATTGGATGAATATTTCAATTGGAACCACTCCGGTTGTGGGCCCCCAGTAGGGTGGGGCACCCCTGATTTATGGGATGATTGCGATCCTTGCCAAAAGGATTTGTAGCGGTGTCTGATCTTTCGGTGGGCAACGGTGACTGGCCAAAGTTTGGTAGTAATTCGTGCCGTGTGTTTTGGAGTAATTTAATACCAACCGTCGTTCTGTAATGAGCACCGCAACTCCGCTGTGGAAATAAACGGGGACAACAATCAGGACGAACGCTTAGCTCCGAGGAATGCGAAATTTACGACAATAAAGTATAAGTGAACTTCGAAAGAGAGAATCGCCGAGAGACGTAATTTAAAGAATAGGCGTCAAACAGTCCACTGTGGTCAAAAACTGCTACCAATTTAGCTCAAGGATAGTTAGCGATCCTATCAACAAATGCTGCCTTTTGTTTTCTGACAGAAGCTTACGTTACCATCTTCTTGCTTAACATTATCGATGTTTTGACATAAAGTTTGAAGCGAGGCGAAAACGTTTAATCATTATTCTTAGTTCTGCTTTTCTGTTTGTTCAAAACGCTATTGAACATCATAGAAGCAGAAGTTTTAGAGCTTCTACAGAAGATAAGAGTAGTGTACCGGTTGATAGTGTTTATCTTGTCTTCTTTTCGACGTGATTTTCCCGCTCAAAAAGAACCCTTTCTTTGCCCGCACAAAACCCACCTGAAGTGGTCGGAAAATTTATCGAATTGATAACATTTTCCACTGCCGGGCTGATCTCCTGGTTACAGCAGGATCTCGTTTGTTGCCTGTCCTCGGTTTTTGTTGCGCTCCCTGCGTCGCTAAACATAGCTTCCGGACGGAGCATTTGCTGAAATTTCTATGTAAATGAGACAGATTGTGTAAATATATGAAGTGCTGTGCATGGCCGTTACAAAGGACGACGCTGGAGGGACCACGCGCCTTCGTAGGTGGTGTTAGACACTAGAGGCTGGCTCTTACTACGAGAGAGAAAGAGAGAGAGAGAGAGAGAAAGAGAGAGAGAGAGAGCATCATAATGATCGAGGCAGATTTGGGTTCCTGGTAGCATCGGATTTGTACGCAGTGAGGATGTCGCTGGTGGGCTGTCTACCGTTCGCCGTCACATGAATGCGAAAGGAAGCGGTGATCCTGCGGCACAACCGCCGAGAGCGGGTTGAGTGAAAAAATAACGTAGACAGGTGAAGTATACAGTGTACAGTGCACGTGATACAGTCGATACACATCGCGAGAGGTCATTATTGGATGGTGGCAGCAGTCGCATCGCTAACTGGTCAAAATTACAATCCGTGTTGTCGGAAAAACTAATAACTTATTTAACACGGGACTTGTTGGTTTATGTTTTTGTTTCTGTTATGACCAAAATGATGAAATTATTTACTATAATTATAACGTTTTTTTAAATAGCCATGTCAAAGAGGCTTCAACTTCAAAGGAGATTACAACTTCCCAGTTTTGACCGTCAGCACCAAAGCGCTGCCAGCGAAGTCCTGCTGCGACACACACGAACCGTCCATATTTCACACGGAAAGTGCCCGGGTTTTCGTTTTTCCTAGGAAAACTACATCAGCTGCCGAAGATACAATTGCCGAAGCTTCGGCGGGTGCGTTTCTCGCCGATGCTGATTTTCCTTCCTTTCGCCGGTGTCGGAGTGTCGAGTTTTCACAGACACCCGCTTCCGCACGCCCTATCTTGCCCGCTTAATCTTCACAAATTATCCAATATTTTATTCAATGAATATGCATTCGGCCGACGGGGCCGAGGCGCAAATATTTACACATGCACACGCACGTCAAACACGTTCCGTGGCGCGCTCGGAAATGAATATGTAAATATGTGTAGCAGGCAGAGGCACCGAAATATGTTAAGCAGCGCATTGGCGCTGTTTCGGGGCATGAAATCGACCCATCGGCCGCGGGGGTGCGTGCGGGGTACCGTTTGGGTCCTTGCCTTTAATCTATTCTTCGGCCCGCACTTGCTGACGGCCCCGTGTGAACCGCGGCCGTTCTTGCCGAGCGCAAGAAGCATAATTTTAATCCACAACACCACTTTCGAAACTTCTTAACGACACCCGAAGCCACCGGAGAGGGATTTGTGACCATCGCGCGAGAAAAATTCCCCGCAGAGAGAGGCCATGGGGCGAACGGGCGAATTATGAAAATGGCGGCCAGGCGGGCGACGCAACGCCGTAAGTAACTCATTATTTTTTACGATTCCTCGTAAAAATTAACGGCCAAAATCCTTTCGCGTTTGTCGCCGAGGGATGGATGAGATAAATATGATTTGTCGTTATGTTGGCGATGAGTCCTTCGCGGCGAGTCATATTTTGTCCGGTTCAAAGGCCACCAGCGGCGCGTTCGCTCGATACTTCATGGTTTTAGTCGGTTTGCAGATCGGCTGGCGAATGTCAACGGTGGCGCAGAGGAAGTAAAAAGTTCCACGCCGTTCACGTGGCCCGGGGCCAGACCCAGGGTGGACGGATGTCGGGAAGCATAACTTGAAACATTGACAGATGATAGCGCGTCACTGTCTGTGTCTGGTGTCCATCTGGAGCTTTCGGCCGAGCTCCGGACGGTAATCACCAAACGGCGAATGACAGAGAATTGACAACGCTGACGACTGACGTCGCTAACGGCGCACCGATGATGTCGCCGATGGTGATGATGATGATGATGATGATGGGAATGGTGATGATATCGATACGACTGTCGAACGCGATTTGATGGTTTGAAATGAAAAACGGTCGACGGTCGCCGCCGTTCCGGGATACGGAACGGTTCCGGCATCCGACTCGGTGAGGCCAAGGGGCGTCTGGTGGGAGGGAAAAAACAAACAACCGAACAGACTGAACTCGACATGGTACAAGACATCTTAATGTCATCCGCGCGTTGTTGACTGTGACGGATGTGTTGGCCCGCGTCGCCGGTCGCTGTGTCGTCTTTGTCATCTGAATATTTTATTGCTCATTTTCAAGCCAATGCTTCGATGGAAGAGTTAATATTAGTCGAGGCGGTCGTTAATTATAGCGCTGCTCCATGCTGGCAGATGTTTGGTAACAGTCTGCTAAGTTTGCCTCTGCACAACGTTAAAGCTGTTCCCGGAAGCGGATCGTAAAAATCGTTCGTTTAAACCACGACTTCAGTCGATGACGAAAATTGTAAAGTTGTATGTTCGTTATCATCTTCTGCTAAATTTGGTTCCTGTACTGGCTCCGCAATCTTCTCATGCAGATCGAACTAATATTCGAACAAAAGAACATGCTTCTTAAGCTATGGCATTTTAAATGCTTTGAGGTTTTCCTTTGAGTTTCAAAAATGCGCCTCGCTTTAGGCAATCCGCACGGCGTACCTTACGATTGCATTTACAGTACTATGTCAATAACGCCTTAAAGTATGCAACAACTAACAGGTTTCGCTGGTGCTTGATTGATATGATTACCTGCTATTTTTAACAGATTTTTGAAACATAAATTGAAGGCGACTTATTTGTATAATTTAATCAAAAAAATTTTGAAAATAGATCGAGTTCTATCGCGAGGTCCGATCGCCAACAAATATAACCACCTGCTTTTATCAGCCAACACCCGCCAGATACCTCACTCAAATATCGGCGGTCTGCGAGAGAGGGCCATCTCCACGTAACCACCCCGCAGTAAAGTACTTCCTCGTCAAAATGACGGGTTTATCACGCAATCTTGCCATTTCTCCGAAATCAGCCTGTCATCGGTAAAAGATGAGCTCTCAATACGACACCCGGAGCGAGGAGAACGCTCCATCGTCCTTCTCCCGTGCGTAAGGAGCGAGTATTTTCCCGAAAAAAAGGGTTCACGCAAAAAGGACCTTCCCCTTCGGCGGCACGGCAAGCCAATGTCTGAGCATGGTGCAACACTTTCTGGCCTCTCTGGCACCGACTGTCGACTCGTGCTGCGCTCCTATCTCTTACGGATGGTTTGATCGTCTTTCGTCTTATCGTGTTAACTCGTGTGCTTCAATTTGCAAATCGAGCGGAATCGAGACCAGACAGCGCCCCCCGTTCCGAACGAGCCTCCCTCGGGTGGGTGGCTGGGCCTGTTTCGCCGTCGCCGTCGCCGTCGGTTGATCCTTACGACCTGTCAGCTCGGGCTGGATTTATACACGACAATGATTTGTTTATAAACATGCTTAAGTTCATTGCGTCTTGTTGATTTACGTATGTGCGTCGCCTTTTCTTCTGTTCCAGGATGTCATTCGTCTGTTCCGGATAGTCCTGGTACAGTGAAATAGTGAAACAATTGAACAATTAAAATATCATTTTCCTGCTTTCATCAAAAGGCGGCCCAGTTTTAGACTTGAATCTTCTTTAATTCGTTTTTTCTAAAATCGCCAAATAAAATATAAAGTCGAGCAAGAAACAATAGAACACAGCAGAAATTTATGCAGCGACACGACAAGTTAACAAGTCTTCGAAGAGCCGCCGACCAACCTCCGTAGGGGGCGAGGTCCATCGTAAATCGTTCAATCAGTCAAAAGGAGTTATTGTAAAAGAAAAAGAAACTTCCCAGAATCCCGCGGAACAGGAACCGCTGTCGAGCAAGTGGATCAAGTGGTGGTAGTCGTATCGTAGGTGAGGTGAGCCCCGTTTTTCCCAACGTCCGAATGAATCACTCCGCACGCTTTACGTGCTGATGGCCGTACCGGGCCGGAGTGCCGGGGTTCATACGGCTACATAAATTCTTCAAATAACGAAGCAACATCATCAATAAATCTATCATTTTGATTTCTCTCTAGCTTTCGAGCGCGTACCTTCGCCGTTAAAGTCCCGGTCCTCGCTCCCCCACACAGGCCAAGGCCAAGAAGGTGAGCTCTCGAGACAGGCCCGAAAGCCCGTGGATCCCGCCATCCTCGTCGGCGGTGGTTCGATTTTGACGGTTCACGGACATCTCGGGGGCAAGGCCATATATTTTGGATTTTAACCTACCGCCGGGCCGGGACTTCCATCCGGGCTCCGGCCGGTGACTGAGTGACTGCTGCTACCGACGCCGCCCATAAATATGTATTTTACAAGGCCGGCCTTACGATTTCCGGGGCGCTGGACGATATTTCGGTGTTGTTTTTATATCCTTACCTTTCGCCGCACTTTCGGATTGAACACTCCGGGGTGGAAAAGAAACCCCGGAAATGGGATGGGACCCGACCCCAGCACATTCTTTGCTACACTTTATGGGGATTGATGGCATGTGGGGCTTCTCGGCCCAGGATCCCGGGGAAGGACTCCAAAACTTTGCGGCACCGAAACGATTCGTGCAGGCGCCGGTGCATTCGGTGTGAATCACGTTTAATTTATGAAGTTTCCTTTCGATTGGTGGCGTCTGTGCGAAAATGTTTCGGTTTTGGCCCGTCGTCGTCCTGCCTTCACAATCAACGCTAATTCACAAACAGAGAGCGCTAATTGATTGTGCAAACCTTTTTTCCCGGGAGCACCCTGAGGAACGCGCAATCCTTTAACACTCGCCGTCGATTTTCAAATTATGCGTGAACATAAATAATCCACCTCGGCGGGGTCGACGAATTTGTCGGTGCTACAAATCGCCGTCTCTCGTCACCGGCACTACACGCGGAAGTGGGTTGTAAAGTGACGACTATCGCGACGACGATGACGACTACGGCTCGCGGCTCCTTCGCCGGTCGACCGGCGGTTTGAGCTTTTCCGGCGGGCCCGCGTCAGGATTTTGGGACCTGTCGCCGCCGGTGCTAGTCTGGTACTGCTGCCGCCAGAGCGGACCGTTCGTGCCACTGTTGATTTCTAATCTGATTAATGGAGCCACCGGTGGCGGTGAAAGTTGTTCATTATCATAAATTTTGCATGAGCCACCGATATTCCGTGTGCAGTTGAAATTTACAGCGCACACCGCCACACAGTGCGCCGTGGGCCGTCGCCGCCGTGGCCAACATTGCCTATCTTGATGGGCACTCTAGCTTGGCTTGAGTTTTATGCTGTCCGCCTACAGTCAGGTAGTCTAATTTTGTATTTATTTGGTCAAATTATTTGAAGTTTTTGAGGATTAGTATGGGGTTGAGCTGCGCTAAAAAAATAGTAATGAAGGGTTTGATTGATAGAACCTCTCAAAAATTGTGTCCTTTTGATAGTAAAGGACCTTTTGGATAATTTAGAGAATAATGTTTTTATCATTTACAACACAACCAGTTCATCTTTAGTTGACTTTTGAATGAAGGAACAACTTTGCTTGTTGGACTCTAGCAGGACACAATTAATTTGTTTACAGGCTTACAAACCAAAACACTTCCGCCACACTAAAACACTGCACTTTAGCTTCAAATATGGAAAATGACTCACGTTACGAGAAGTCGAATTTCCCATAATTCCATCACCATTGTTCGGGAAGGCGATGGTCGAACGAAGATCCGCTGAAAATCCCCGTAGACGGCCGCTGGTGTCAGCAGATGAACGGGGGCACGAAGAAATTGGGCCGAAGAAATTTCGACAGGACGCGCCAGCCCGGGCCGGGGGATGAGCGAATAAACAGCGAGTATGATACGGATCACCGACGGTCGAAGTGACGGTAAACATCCAACGTAATCAACTATCGTCTCTCCGCCGCGTCGCGACCAGTGGCCGCTCGCGCTCCACTTCTTGCCACACACACCTGTCAGCAGTTCTTCATCAAGTGTCTTAGACTGTAGCTAGACCTCGGCCGAGGCCACTCGGGCCCTGGTCGGCTGTGGCGGCAGTGCAACGCAATTCATCTTGCGGTTGCAACTCTCGGTGCTGGTCTGCCATCTCCCGGCCTTCCCGAGAGGCCGGTCTGTCGAGACTGACTGACACTGACGATGATGCGCCCGTTGACGATGATGCGATGCAAGCGGTGCCACTGCCGGTGCGGTGCCGCGGACCAACGCGCGGACCATGACCAAGTAACTTTCGCCGAGAGCCGTTGACGGCGGTGAAGATGCCGGGCGATAATGATCACGACGATGCAGTGAAGTGTAATGTCGGGTGCCTCCGTCGGGTGTATCGTGTGCCGCGCGCGGTGTCAGAAAGGATATCTGGTGACTTTCTGGTGAAAAGTTCAAAACAAGTGCTAAACATTTGCCTGACACCGTTTCGTCGTCGTCGGAGCCGAAACCGTATCATAACCAACCAGAGCCCCCTCTTCTTCAGACCTCTTCGGCGTTTTCGGGGCCCGGGATGCAAAATATTCAGGGTTGTCATTCATCACCAACGTCACACCGACGGCACCTGGCCGAGGACGGTGTGTTGAGGTGTTGCAGCAAAACCCCAGTCGCCAGTTGGGAGTTTAGCTGGGTGTCGTGGAACGCTGGGAACGGGTTGATGTTTCTTGAGGTTTGATCACTTGCCGGACCTTAAACTCTTCCGATTCTCGATGTTGGTACAACGAAGTATGGGTACGCATCGTGTGGTGAATAAATTCGGAGGATCGTCTCGGAACTCCGCATCTATTTGGGATGTGTCTTAGTTAGGCCTTCGGAAGGTCTCGCCGAACACATTGTTTTGGAGTTTTGAAAGATACTTCTGAAGTCAGTTGGAAGTCGGATGATATGCGTGGTCTAGTTTGATGGATCGTTGGACGATATACTTAGATCGTTCAATATTGATTCCTGCAACTAAAGAATGAATCAGACTAACGCTAAAAACTCCATGGAAAAACGTTTTAACACATTAATTATATCTATTGTTTCAGTTGGATACAACGTTTTGTACCTGAACATAGCTCTTTTTTCTTTCTTAGAATCTTAAACTGTCTCTTGACTCATGTTTAACTTTCAACAATAGCCAACAAATACACAAACGGGAAGATACCTTGAGGGGTTTCATTAAATTCATGTTCAGATAACTATTATTCGATCAGTTAATTAAACCATTAAATACAAATTAATAGTGATCTCAAGTCTTTTAAATATCCTTCCTGAAAGAATTCTTCGTTTTTAAGTAAAATAATATACTCACAACATCTGGGAATTTTCTACTACAATTAGTAATGTAAATGATCAAAATATTGACAATTTGCCCCAAACCAGAAGGGTGCAAAATTCACGCCCTACACTCGCTCTGTGGCTGCCGGCCCACCACAATTGTTGTGCCGTCTGTGACAGAAATAGACATCCATTTGTGGACGCCTTACGGCGTCACGTACCGCTTTCTCGAAATTAAATGCATCCCTAAATTCGGACCCGGTGTACGTCGGCACGGACGGCCTCTACCGGACTGGCCTGGGCGCTCTATTGGTGTTCCGAACTTCAATCGCACCAACCAATCAAATCCCAATTTCCTTTCCACTTTCATTATTTTAAACACGTCAAAAGTTTGGCCCTGCTCCGGCCAACGACTTCGCCTTCTGTCTGTTTTAATAAATTTTTCAAACCCACGAATTCCGAACGACGACGACGGCGGCGGCGGCCGGCGTTGCTGGTCATTATGTTTCGGTTCTCAGGTCCGGTGATCCATTTTCCTTCTGGATTGGCTCGTTTTGCGAATTGGTGCGCTTTGATATCTTGAAGCCATTGGTCATCCGGGCTTCGCCGGAGGAGACTTTGCCGACGCCGGCACCACCCGTCTCCGCTTCCGCACACGCCCGACAGCTTCCCGGTTCGTTGGACCCGGTTCGGGTCCGTCCGGTTGCTTGACCGTCTGGATTTGAGTTATAGACTCTAAGGACCACGTCCGGTGAAGCAATATCACACCCCTGGGAATCGTCAAATTCGTCCGAAAGGATAACAATACACCCGCGCGGCCCTCGATGACACCCGCGCGTCCCTGGCCCCAGACCGGCGAGACGTGAAAGGCGAACCACCCTCCCCCAAGAGATAGACGGTGGAGTTTGAGAAGCTCGGCGAGCTGGTCCTGCCGATGGTCCACCTCTGGTTTAGTCCGTCACCGGCAAGGACACTCTGGACACGGGCACAATACCGGCCGCAGTCGTTGCACCAGCCGCTGGGAAATACGGGAAAAAACACGCGGGCCTCGCAAGGGACGAAAATAATCACATGTCAAGGTGGTCCTGGTCCCTCGAACCTGGATCCTCGAATGTGTATGTGACAGACATCGCTTAATGAATAATAGAACGGCAAAGTGTGAGGTTGATCGGTTCGGCGACTGATGCGCTCAGCGTGCCAAATTAGGCCATTAAAAGTGGTAATCAATTATGGTGGGACTTGAATTCCGGAAACATGCGCCAATCAGAATTTACTAAAAACGTTGTCAATTTAGTGATTTTAAGAATGAATTACGTTCTATTTTGAGGCAGCAGCAGCAGCCATGAGTGCTTCGGAGCAGCTCCCGATGAAGGAAAAAGGGCACCGCGTCGTGTTTTAATTAGACCAGGATCGGTCTTGATTGACAAACTAATCAATCGAAGGAATCCATTTCTTTCCGTCTCTCTTTTGCCTTCGTTAGACGGGTTTTTCTCACTCTGACTCTCCTTAGAGCTGGCCCCATTGGGAGAAAGCAAAAATCGTTGTGACAAATCCTCGACCAGCCATCGGACGTCGGGCAGTCCGGGGCCCAGGGATGGAGTGTGTGGTCAGTGGGCCGGTCGGACCTTCCGGTGGGTGGTGTACGGGGGCGGTGCGCTGCAGATCTCCGGTGCAGCGGAGTGCAAAAATCCCATCGCCCGCTTTGCAGGGCGATGTGTCAATTCGAAGAGCCAGTGTGGAGACGGACAGGTCCCAAGTCCCTTGCATCCGTCGCCGAGACATACACTTCCAATTACGAAACGCTCTCTCTCTCTCTCTCTCTCTCTCTCTCTTTGGTCCGGCCCTGCTGTCCCTTTCCCGGCGAACTGACCAACGGCAGTGGCGACGTCGGGCCAACGTCAAGAAAATTGTCTTGATGCGACGCCCCGAAGAACGCCGTCAGTCGGTGCAGTGCGAATTGATTGTGAAATCCCTTAGCTTTCAATCAAACCCCTCGCCCTTTACCGGGGCCGCGGAAGGACACCCAGCACACCTCCTCCAGCCACGAGTAGCGCCCTCCCCCGTCCTGGGGATGGATGGAAAATCTTCACATTTGCTCGACCGATTTCACTTTCCGGTCCACCAGCCGGTCTGGGAGTTTTACCGGTTTACGTGTGGGAGGGCTAGAGGAACCCCTTGCTTCCTCGTCTCCCTTCCTCTGTCTCTCGCTCACACGTTCGCTCTCGGTTCGGTTCGCCTCCTGAACGGAGACTGATGGAAGATGAGTGAAGAGTTGTGTCTTGTGCGCTGTTTGAAGATTTATTAGAAATGGGGACGCCAATGCAACGGACCAACCACCCACCCACCGGCTCCCTGGTCCGGGGTCCCTGGTGTCCCTGCACCACCCACTGGACAGCGCGGCGATGTGCAGTGGTGCGTTTCATGCAGATGACAGTGATTGATACTTTCGCCAACCAGCAGCGCCAGCTTCGGCTCCGGGAGCCCCCACGTGTCCCCTCCCCCGACCCGGGTGGACGAGTTGTGGGGATGCTGGACGAAGCGCAAAATATGAAGAATTTCGGTTATTGATTGAAGTAAAAATGAGTTTCTCGAACGCCAGCCCAGCGTGTATGGGGCATCCGGTTGGTAAGTGATTGGATTTACATCTGATGGACCGATGGATCGGGCTTCGGGCGCCAACTGGCCGCCAGCATGCTGGCCAACAATGCTCCAATCGATTGCTATGTCAGTTGCGATTTCGCTCGAAACGCTCCACTTTTCAATTACAAAATTCATATTTCGGCATTTGCTTCTACTAACAATCGACATAAATTATTTTGTTTATTAAACGCTCTCGCGCTCTCTCTCTCTCTCTCCCGATCACCAAATAAATCATGCTGAATGATCGCGGGTTCGGTTTTTTTTTTGTTAGAACGATTAGATGTTGTTTGGTGTATCGCCGAGCAAATTGGTGAACCAACATAACTCATGCCGAACAATTTCGATCGATGCTCGCCGCACACACACATACGATGCGCCATACGCAGATTTATAACTCGATTTATATTTATGTGTGCACACCTCGTCCTCGCTAAGCGTCCTCGGTTTTCCGTTGCCTCAAACGCACTTCTATGCGCCCCGGTGCCGAAGAGCACGGTCAAGTGCAATGCAAGCAGCATACATAAGCGTCATCGGCGCCGCCGACGACGGCGTCATCGCCGCGCAACAACAATAATAATAATACTTAAAGTTTATTTAGCAGCATACCTGGCGCCCCGCAGGTGGTTTTGCTGGCGCGCTGAGCGGCCGGCCCCAAAGCACAAATTTATAATATTCTCCCGAGATTTATGGGCCACAACGCGGTGCAATGCTTTTCGACGGTTTGTTTCTTTTTTTGTGTTTGAATCGCCATCGCCTTCTGGTCCACGTGGTGAGCTGCAGTTTGTGTCCTCGCTGGCATTTCTCTCTCTCTCTCTGTCTCGGTGGTGCGCGCGTGTTGGTTTGAAAAACACATAAAAAGCGCAGCTTTACACCCACGGTGCAGATGAAATATGTGTGTGATAAAATTATAAAGCTCATGTTTGTTGTTGTTGTTTCCCCGTTTGGAGGTCGATGAAAAATTTCTTAATTTCGGAAAATTAATAAACGATCTTAACGATCGAGCGCACCAGTCCGCCCTTTTGGCCGCGTGAGCTCCATTTAAACGGTCGGTTTTTGGAGTGCATTCTTTTTGCACTACGTAAAACGAATAATAAAGAGTCACAGAGGGAGAGAGGATGAAAAAGGCTTCAAAAACAGCACGCGAGATCGTTAAAGATACGGAGTGTGTGGAACGTAAAACTTTGCAACGTTGATGGAGCCATCCAATCGGAGCCGGGCGATTTGATGCCGTTCGCCGTCCAGGCCAGGTCCAGACTGAGCCGAGTTCCGGTGGCCAGTGGCGGAAAATAAAACTCATAGTCTCTCCGTGTCACGATATGCTAATACTGACGAGATGGATTATCCTCATGTGGCAGCAAATCACCTCACTAAGTAGACGGACTGTGACAGATTGTTTGATTCCCGGTCCGGTCCGGCCGGGTCCGGCTCTGAAGTTCCGGGAGTCACTGCACTTGACCGATCGGGGAGAACCTCATTCCGGCCACATCCGTCTCCGGCTCTCGGGCTGGACAACTCCTCGGGCCGGGCGCTGTCAGGTGACAAGACGATAAAACGAACAGCATAAATAATTTCCACTTTCCACCGGAAAAGGGCGCCTGCTGGACCAGCTCGGCTACCGTCGTTCACATCGTCCGGTGGACCCCGATGGCACGATCTAACGATGGCCCCGGCGCCGGTTGCACTGCTCGCCTTCGATTCGATTCACTTTTCGGGACATCACCATCATCGGTGCCGGAGGAGCATAAAAAGCCGAAGCGAAAACACAATAAGGCAAACACGACACCACGACGGCGTCGGCCAGGGATTCATGATGCTATCACTCCAATCCATCAGATGCCACCGATCGGATGCTACTCGATCTTTCTCTCAATTAGCCCGGATTATCTTAGCCCAGCCCCCCTCCCCCCCGGTTGGGTCAGATGGAACCGGCCAGATGGAAGACATTTTCATTCCCGGTCCGTCACTCGACACACGCGACTGCTTTGATCGCGTAGCCACGAGTGACAGGCGCTGTCGGTTGGTCGGCAAGTTGTTTTGCACAATCCTCTGAACCTCTAAGCACCTGGATCTAAAACATTTTTAATTTCCAAATTAGATAGAAGGATATGAATGAAAAACAAACGAACGAAAAAGCATAAAAATCTTAGTAAAGTTGGTGTGCTATTTATATATTTCAATCAATTTACTGCTCTGTAACGTATAGAAAGTAATCTAACAGCTCGATAATAAATGATTTTCGATGTTTTACTTTTAAATAAAAGATCATTTTTCTGCAAATAATTTTTTTTCATCTTGCCTTCCCATTTTTTCGAAAAGCAAGGAACTTTTGGCCCAACCGGCGAGAGGTTTTTTGCGTGGAAAATTATTGCTTCCTTCGGAGACGAATTTGCGATTGCCTGTTCCTCGCAGGGGCCAGGCGAACTTCTGGTGACCACTTCACCTGTCAACTTGCTGACGTGCCGTCCCCTTCCGGTTCACGGCTATCCCACCGCTGTCACCATCGCTCGCTTGGCCTCGCACTTTAGTAGGCCTACGTCGAAGAGCCAGCCAGCCATGAGACACACATACCCACCGAACACTGAAGTCACTCCTAATTGCCACCGTCCACAAAACATGTCTCCTGCAACTATGTTCCGGTCTTCTTGGTGGGCCCGGGGCCCGCCGGTGGACGGTAGCGAGAACGTCCGGCCGTCCGGATTGCGAGAACGCATTCAAGGCGGTCACATGTCAACTGGCGACACATTTCGGTTACGGCTTAGCATTTCTTTCCTGTCCATTCTCTCTCTCTGCTTCCGAGGGCCGGCCACCGTTAGCGCACCCGAAAGGATCGCCTCCGGGAAGCGCGAGACGAAGTGCTGACATTTGGTGGTGCGGCTGCACCGAAAAACCCGGCGGTTGACGATGCGGTCGGGTTGTCGTGTTGATGTTTGTCTTTCGCCAATCGTCTCCGCTCGACTCGTCGGCCGTAGGCGTAGGCAGACAGGCCCCAAAAGTGCATCGATTGACCACTTGCGAGGTAAATTGGGAATGTCTTACTTTGATTGAAACGCGTTCGGCCTCCGGTGCCGAGCACAAAAAAGGGCCACCGAACGGCGGGTGCAGCCAAATGGAGATGCACTTCGCAACGGCACGGCTCAATAATTCAGCGTGTGCAGCTCGTCAATTGAGCGAACAAGGACGACGGAGCATAAAACGGCGAACATGGCCACTGGCACCGGCGTCGTCGTCGTCGTCGTCACGATTCTCTGCTCCGCAGTTTGATGCACGTTAAGCAGTCGCCGCGTGTGGAGTTTGGCCTGTTCTTGACTGTCTTGACCACAGTCAGTCGGGGCACATCGGGCCGCCTGCCTTGTTGGCATTCAAAGTGAGTTACAACTATTTAGTACCGGTGACTGGTGCAGTCGGTGCATCGGGCTCGACTTCTAATCCGGAGCTTTTTCCGCTCGGCTATCGCGGCCCGGGCCCTTCGGCTCGGTTTGGGTCACCGTGACACTTGTCACCTCTCACGTGCACGTGGCCATTCTTTACTGCCGCACGTCACACGTCATGAATTTTCCACCTGACTTCCGCTTCGTTCCGGTGCCGGGTTCCGGTTCCGGTTTTGCGGTTCTTGGGGTCTGACCTTTCCCGGGAAGAAGCGACCGGGCCAGATGATGGATCATTTGAGTTTTCTTTAAGCGAAGATATGGAAACGTTTGCTGGCAGTTTTAGTCGGATGAGATTTTATGTTTTATTTGTGAGTCATTGTCAAAAGTTCTTAAAGTAAATTTAGTTTATCATTTCTCTGAGTTATTTATTAGCTAGAGACACTACCTTCGACCCAATTTATTCCCACACTATTCAGTAAAGCTTTTTATTGAAATCCTGTTTCACGTACACTGTCTGCAATCCCTATAAGTCATGCCCGCGCAATGATAGGTGTGATATGCTGCCGGAGGTTTATGTTGCGCGATGAATAGCGACCAATCTTGTCGCAAGTGCTCGTCACCTCGTGTTTCGGTGTGCGAAGAGTGTGCAAAACTGGCAGCAATATTAGCGCCCCAACACGGGCGGCGGACGGGCGGGCTCATTGTATGCGGCACTTAAATCAGGTCCTCCGAGCCGTCAGCCATCGGATCCTTCGGGCAGCGGAAACCTGCGCAAGCGAGAAAGACATCTCCTGCAAACGTATAAACAGAACACGGTGATTTGCGAGTGAGTAACGGGTTCGGTTAAGTGAGAATAAACTACGGCCGAACACGCAAACGTCGGGTCGCTCGGTATCGGGGGGTGTTCCATGGGAAGGATGAAGGTGAGTGGATGACGACTGAGCATTGCCACCGTAACCGGGCACCATCACGTAAGCTCCCGGAGTGAGAGAGAGAGGGTTTTAATTTTACACCATTCCAGGAGGCCGCCAACCCAGGCCAACCCTTTACAACATCAGGACCATAACTTTGTCTGAATACTGGGCGACTCAGAAACGAGTTCCCATCCATCCATCGCACCGGTGCACGGCGCCTGGTGCACGGGCCGCTAGAACAATAAATAACAATTTGTGGAAAGGATAAATTTTCTAATTTTGACGTTCATGATGGAGTCCTGTCGACACGAAGCCGAAACCGAAACCCGCAGACGGCACACAGGTCCCCGGTTCGGTGTCGGTGGGGTTAGTTTTCGGGACTCCGACGGCCACGGACTGTAACGAGGAGGAGGAAGTGCACTGGCTTCCGCAGTTCCACAGTTTTACATGCCGGGGCGAGCGAGGACGTTCAACTTAGTTGCCGGGATCAATCATCGTCAAGTGTTCAAACTCTACCTCCCGGAGGCCCGAGGGCTTCCGGTTGGTGCTAATGCTAATGCCAACTGTGCAATGTCATTCAACGCAAAAGGGCGCCACCCGGTGGCAAGGCTGTTGGTTGGGAGCCAGTGACAAATAGTTAAATCCATTGAAGAACCGGCCAAACGGGCCACCCTTACGGGCGATACACACATGCTCTGACGCAGTACTTTGCGCTGATTGTTACTGGCTGGCTAAAAGTAACCTCTTTTTAAAATTACGCTTGGGAGGACTACGGAACGGAAGTAGTTACTGTGAGTACCGCTGAGTTGTCCACCTCGTGTTCCACTTGCAGGCGCTTTCGAGTTCCTTTAGTTAGAAAGTAGAGTTATGCTTAGTGTCGTTTAGTTTCTCAACCATTTCACTAACTTTGCATTAAATTGACTATATTTTTTGTTCTGTTTTTTCGTGGTGTTAATTGAGAGAAATTTGTTTTCAGTTATCTATGAAAACTTAATTGTTTTAATGAAGAAAACGTTCCCTTTCTATTATTTTCTTTTTATTTGGTTTTTGCTAACCGAACTGGGAGCTTTCAAAATCAATAAAAGACGCGTAGACACATAGATTCCAACAGCTGCCTCTATGATGCTGATCGTAGCGAGCTTTTTTTGCTACGAGCCCAACCGACAGTTCCTTTCCGATGCTCGGCCTCAATAAGACCCTCGGTATGCTACGCACCTTATGCTGCTTTCCATCCTAACCTGCTTCAGAGATCCGTTCCGGCCGGTCACCGGCGCACTGAGCACGCGATTGTCGCGACCAAGGTGAGGAATGGTGCTTCCTTTCGCTCCGGAAGAAGCGATTCCGCTGTCAGCCCTCTGGCAGACGTGGCTCGCCCGGGGCTGCGATTGGCGTTGGCCGCTGGCTTGAAAACTTAATAAATGCACCCCTCGTGTGGGTGTTGGCCAGTGGTGCGATTCGTGACCCCCCGTTGAAGTGGTCCCGGATCATCGAGCGTTTAGTCTCGCGATCGTAAACCCACTCGATCTTACCGAGCCCGGCGGAAACGGATGATTTACGGCAAGCTGGTGGGCAGTGGCAGTTGTGTGAATATTTGTTGCGCTTCCTTTTCCCTCTTTTTTTTGTCGCGCAGTTTCGATTATACTTTTTGGCGAAGCGCCTAATTGACGTTATGGTTACGTTTGATGAATGGTTCCCATGCATAACAGCATGGGAATGATTTCTCATCGAGCGCAGGTTAGCGTCCGAGATTACGAGGAACAGAATTATGCTAACAATGGCCAATCGCGTGTTGGAAGCATATAAAGGACCACGGACAAGATTTTTGCGAAGATTTGGAAGATTTCAGGACGCGTGTAGTAGATAGAAATTAATTAAACGTGTGACAAAACGATCATCCTTAAACTACAGAAACACATTACAGAACAACGATTGATCTACAAAACCAATCCCAATTGGTCGACAAGTCCAACAAAACTTATTTTTTCATGAAATAAAATTTCTAGAAACAGTTATGAAAAATGTTAAGACAATAAATTAATTTAATAATTTGAAAGCTCGTTTGAACAAGTCACATTGTTCACGTGATTAAGCTCAAAAACGTCGTCATCTAAATGCGTATTTTGTGTTTGATTGATTTACGGTCAGTTGATTGTCGCGGGGTTTTCTCGACCATCAGCAGCAAGACCAATAGGTCGCCCGGTCGCCGATGTCGACATTTCGTGGCGCCAGCGTGTTACGTTGGGCAGCGAAAAAAAGCCACCCCAAAAAAGCCCAAGCCAGCTCGTAAAGCTATCCGGTGGTCCGAATCGGACGAATTGTTAATGTCACTCGCGTCGAGACCTCGGCTTCGACGACGATACGATCGAGCCGTATCGAGCGATGCGACCACTTAGACCACCTCTCAGGCAGCAGAGGCCTTCGGAGTGACGGACGATGAAGTTTCGGATCGGTTGCGTTTCGTTTGGTTTTTTTCGATTTTTGTTCCAGCATCCGGAAGCAGCCCGGCCGGGGCAAGATTTACACCGATGTGCCCAATGTCGAGATGTTCGGCTGCTCTTTTCGGTCCATGTTTGCTCAACTCCGGGCTACCAGCTCTGGGCCCGGGATCCACCGCAAACGGGGTCGCCATCGATCTACATATCGCCAGAGACCGCACCGGAGCCGTCAGCGGCCTGATCGGGATCATAATCGTTACGGTGATTTACGCTAACCGAATGCAGACCGACTGTTGGGACGAATTTGGGCTGTAGAAGATTTGCTGGTTTGAATTTTTAATCATAATGGTTTTTTCGCTGCTGCCGCCGCGATGGATGGGCCCGTAAGGCGACGTAACCGACCCGAGCCCCGAGAGGTCGGTTGGTTTCTTCTTTGATTTAACTTTGTCTCCGCGTGTAGCACCTCAGTTCATCAGGCCCGGCACGACTCACGGCGACGCTTCTTACGAGATCTCGTCATAATTTTCCAACACACAAAAAGTGAAACCAATAAATCACCAGCATCTCTCATTAGCATATTCGATCAGTCCCCAGGTCGGGCCCGACCGACACTGTCTTAATGTCGCCACGAGCTACGTAACGCGATAAAGAAAACAGGAAACACCACCACGCCGTGTCGATCTTAGCCGGCCGGAGGAGAAATCAGTCCAATCAGGCAATCTCCGGCCCGGGTCCTGGTGACCGAACTAATGGAATCGATTATCAATTCGCTAATTATGCAAATAATCCAAAGAATTACGAGCTTATGCGTGTACGTATTCGTTGGCCGTGAGTCCCGGGGCTGCTGCCCCGCGAACCGGAGAGCCCCAAAAAGTCAGGCAATTATCATAAAAAACTGGATTACCCATTGCCGGGGTTGTTAAAAATATCACGCGTGGAATCGCGCGGGATTTTTATTACTACATCGTCGAAACCTTTCGTCGTTAGCGACGTTTCTTTGATCAACTTCAGCCGCGGGGGCAAGAGTTGATGATGTGACACATCGAAATGTGGGGATCCGACGGTGTTGGATTAGTTTTTGTTGTTGTTGTGCGAGACAACATACACTAAGCCTATAATAGAAAATTTAAAAAGTGAAGCATCTGTAATCTTGTTATCGCCTATGGTCAGATCAGGATTCTTAGAAGTTTGGTTATTTTACGCATAAATAAGACGATGGACAATTTAAGGATGATGTTATATCGTCGTTTTCATGCAACAGCTGCCGGTAATTCGTTTTGCATTCTGTTATAGATATTCTATTACAGGTTGCCTACATTGAGGCGCAATTTGAACGGATAATGACACATCAATGATGCCTTCCGGTTGCTTTTGCAATAATTCATCAATACGAGTATTTGTATAAATAATGCCGCGAAACTCGATTAATATTTGTTGGTACATTTATATTTAAATACACTGAGTTTATGTTCTCTTATTACTCGCAGACTTTCGATTTATCACAAACGCACATAAGAAGCTTACGCAAAAGAGATGCTGCATCATATGTCGCTTGTCGAGAATCCACATAAGAACCAGGTCTGGCCGGGTGAAAGAATGGCAAAAGCCGTTGGAAATCTGCATTTCATCTCGCCGGCCCTCACCGTGAGCGCCGTTCCAGCGGTACCGATATGGCTGGTCTTAATTACCTTAAGCTCATCGGTGCTCGTTGGCGTGGAAGGCACCAGCAGCGCAGAGCAGCGGTCGCCGTAGCAGATCGATACGCAATCGACGCAGCGAGAGAGTGCGATTGCACCGGGAATGCATTTCAATTGTGCATTGGATAATTTATTGAGTCTGAGTGCAAGATTTCCGTGTTACGGTATCGGCCGCATCGGATGCATCGCCTTCGCCGCCGACGACGACGACGGTGCGTTCCGGTGTGTCGAGCGTCGCCGTGACGTCGCCGTGCCCGGGATAGTTGGCGGGCCAAGTCGATGAAAACGGTTCGACATAGTTACGTGATTACCGCCCGGGCTCTGGGGTGATTAATCTAATTGAAAATCGGGAAGATTTACACGCTGAAAATACTAATTAGACGGTGGCGCTCTCCGCAGGGCCCGAGATTTATCGCAAGCATGCGATTGACAAGGCGAAGTTGACAATAATTCATGAATTAATTACGACGTCCTGTGGCTGCTGGTCGGAATGCCTTAACAGTCTCCCAACCGGGCAGGCGTTTCGGTAGCTGTATAGGGCACTCCGGGGCGATTGACAATCGTTCATTTTATGCATCAATATCGGGCACCATATTGTGGCACGTTTTAAGAACCCGGCGCCCATTAAAATCGGCTCGTCCGGAATCTGGAGCAAAAAGGCAAAAAAGTTGCAACTAATTTAGTTGTCAAACTTTTATGGCGCACTTTTTTCGAGAAAGCCAAGAGATGTGTGCGAGGCTCCACCATCGTGTCCTTTTCACACTGCCGAATGCGCCGACGCATAATCGATCCAACCCGATCAACGGGTCTGAAATCGAAACGTCCCAAGATACGGATCCTATCGTCCGCTTGCGAGCCGCGATCGTTTGTTAATAAAAATGTTGTTAAACTTTACGATCGTTGTGGGGAAATTTATGGCCCGCCATTCGCCTGGCGGTGGCCGTTCCTTATTTTTCGCCAACCTTTTGCTCGCTCATTTGGACGATCGATTTGTTTCGACTCGAGACGAAAGCTTCGCCGATCCTTCGTCCGATCGACACTCGTAAGTGTGACAACTTTCTTGAGTGTCACCTGACGTTGACGGCTCAAGACGTCACCCATCGTCGTTGGCAGGCCGTCGGTTGAGGCTTGCGGCCAGAAACTAGCCACACCGTTGTTGTTCGTGGTCTTTCTTTGCCCTGCCCTGCGAAGGTGTAAATACGGTCAATGTACTCGATAATTGTCAGCTTAAATTAAATTTACGATCCTTATGACAACTTTTTCCTGTAATCCTCTCACTCGCAAGGTTCCCACCGGCTTAACTCTCCGGCTTGCCTTGGCCTTTTCTTCGCCACTATTTTCTATTACACCTTCATCATCTTCGGCGGCTGGAACTCCAGCCAAAAGCCCGAACTGTGGCGAACCTGGAACAAGGGGTCCAGGGATTTTGGGGCCCTGGCTTGGGCGTCGATTTGAATCTTATCCTGTCGCCCGACCGTCCGGCGGCCATTCGGCTTCAATCATTCACGCACACGCACGCACGGATACTTTCGCAAAATAATCCCATAAAATGCCATGCGTCGCCAGGTTTATGGGTTTGATCGCTTCAATCAAACTTTATACTTTACAGCCCCATCGGCCGAGGATGCAAATTCACAATTCACTCGCTGATTATTATCCCGGGCCAGGCCGGGGGCCAGCAGGAGTTCTTAAAACCAAGCAAGCAAAAAAAAATCAATATTACCAAATTTGTACCATAAATGTAGCGACCGGTTGATTAACCGGTCCCGGTGTTGGCGCTCGTTTCAATGTTGCCGGTCCGAAATTGGGTTAATTGTGCTTAAAAACCGACTCCGGTCGGTACCATTGCGTTGCATTTCATATCGTTGCCGTTTCACGGGCTAACAAGTTTCAGTTTGGCATGATCCAATGCAGGCCGATGCAGCTGCAAAAAGCGATTTTTCCACCGAGAAACACGCGTGTGCAATCAATAGAAAGTGAGGGCGTCGCTTTGGGCGTTGTTGAGCTCTCCCATTTGGCGATTAATGATGGTTGCATGTCGCCCGATACTAACTAACCGCGGCCAGGCCAGTAGCACTCGTTGACCGGTGGCAATCAATCATCTCCGTGCCGATATCCGTTGGGCCGGGATCAGGTGGGCGAAGACGGCCGCGGTTCTCCTTGTCTTGTGACCTTAGCGGGCGGTAATTTATTTGTTTTAGCAAAGCGTCTAGTTTGGGGCCATAAATAATAAGCTTAATTAATTACCTTTTGGGGCACGCGGGCTGCTTCTGAGGGCGAATCGCGCACTCCACGCTCCAGCCAGCCAGCCAGCCAGCTACGGCGGTCCGCTTCAAATCACTCATGGTTCAGGGGGTTCCTGTGCTCCTGCGAACTTCGGCTTGCGTTTGACATCTCCAGTCGGTGGTAGTGAATCTGCGACTGTGTCCGGTAATTGGTCGGTGGCGTTTCTGGCGTCATCTTTTGGAAACTAATGCGACAATCGGGGCTGATGAAATTTGAGTTGCCACTTTGGGAAGACCGTGCGGTAATGCAAAGTTCCATTAAAGGAATGGTTGTTCCAAGTACTATATGGTTTACGAATATACTAGGCTGTTTCATAAGTTTTTTACCTAGATAAGAAAAACACATTTTTATGATTTGAAATTCACTTTATTATACAGTATGACCTTCCTGAACATTAATATTCCTGTTCCAACGAGTCTACAATTTGTAAATTCCCGTCCTGAAGTGAGAAACTGGAAGGGCTTCGAACTACGCTTCCATTGCTGTTATGACATCATCATGAAAATGAAAATCGCTAAGGGCCAAATCTGGTGAAAACGCTCGTTACTCCAATAATTCAAACTTTAATTTTCAAAATGCTCTTGCTTTAAACTTTAATTTTCAAAATGCTCACCTGCTGCATTGTTCCCTTTTTAGCGAATGCGGCACCCATTTTGTAAAATGTGTTGCAAAATTTGTGTTGTGTCTGTTTTTGACGTTTTTGACATAAATCGTCGTCGACCACGTTTAAACTAAGAAACCCCTGTTTTACCCTTTTCTTTTAATTGAATGCGAAGAGTCCTTTTACACTTTCAAAATTCCTTCATAATCATTGATTTAAAAACTTGCAAAAATAAAAATTAAATCACTGAACGATACTTGAAATTTCCATTGAAAAAAATACTGTGATGTCGATACTGAATGGCTGTAAAAAAAAATTAAGTGACCGATTGAAATGAATCTTCACATACGTTCACATACGTTCATAATTTATTGAACACACTAGTAGTATTGATAGGCAAGGATCATCACTTATCCACCATAGGACCCCTTGGATCGTCTGATTGAAACATGACAAGGTCATTACATTCTCTTTTCAATAGAAATTAGATATCTTAAATATAGACATTCTGGCGGTTTGCCCTTATTTTGGAACCTACTGTAAGTACAGAAAGGCCACTAGTTTTTTCACTTGAAGTCCCTTCTTAGGTGATATTTGATACCCTAATTCTACGATAAACACCATAAGCTACACTCAAATGGCTACAATGAGAGACACCTGATGAGATCACTCCCGAACCAAGCCGCCGGTTAATGCGAATGCGTTGCGACTCCAGCCGACTCCAACGGGTCACCATAGTCGCCTGAAACTGGAGCAACCCCCTCCGGGGGGTGTCTGAGTCGGTCCCGGGGCTGAGTTCGATCACGTAACACTTGTCGTGGGCGCCCGGCCGACGACGCGCCAACCGCATCCGCGTGCCTATCGCGATTCCTATGCTACGGCCAACCGAACGCCGGCCCCGGAAAAATGCTCATAAATCTCGACTTTGTTTGTTTACGAATCCGAATGAGTTATGGGAGACGCCGCGGAGTGGGCGATGGGTCCGAGCTGCCGCCGAATCACCCTCGGCCGGTCGAGTCTAATTATTCTTCAATGAAGTGTAAATAAATACGTAAATCAAATATAGGGAGGCCTCAACAATTAAATTGGCAAGATTTGGTGAGCCCCAGGAATGTAGCGAACGAAGCGAATGTGAAGAACTTTGTGTCGGGCCCCGGGCGAGGAGTTTTGTTTGGGAGAGGGACATTTAAAAACCCCTCATTCTAAGTTTGCTTCACGCCTAAAGGGTTGACACCTCGGCATCGGCATCGACGGCGTTGAAGCATAAGCGCATCGGGCGCGTCCAAGAAACGCGCGGTGGGTGATTAAGTGCTGAGGACACAATGCCAATTGTGCGTTCGTTTGCCGACGCGGCGCGGCGCGGGTCGTCGCGGGGTCGTCGTGTGTGGTCCCAGCATAAGCATAGCGGCGACGCGCGGTTGACGCGGACCTCCTTGGCGCGCTGCTTGCTTGTGCTGCTCAAACACACTGTAGGCCCCTCAATCCGGTAGAGCCGGCCAATCCATGCCGGGCGGCCGGCCGATGCTGCGTCGCGAGTTCGATGCCACCGTTCCGCGGGGTCGGTCGGGCAGGGGGTGTAAACATGTCAGAATGTTTGGACTGACAGAAGAAGTGAGCGTGAAGCCGTGTCCGCAACTGGCGTGGGGAGTGAGTGGGTCATTTGCTTTACGGGAAACATTCTCCTTCTGCCGCGAGGTGTATGTGTAAAGAGTTCGTTGCTATGTTTGTTCTTTTTATTTTTTGGTGTGGATTGCCAGGACATCCAGTTCCGTCGCGGCTTCCGCGCACTGTGCCGTGCGTACGCGTAAAGATGATGATGATGTGTACACCTTCGATGACGGTTGATCGATTAGAGCGATGAGTGACGAAGCCGATTAGCTGATGGGTGGCTAGTCTTCACATCGGGTTTTTTAAAGTATTGCGTCAAGTAAGGATAAGGATTTGAATCACGAGAGATAGAGAAAGAGGCATTTGTGGGTCTTGCCTACGGGATTTTGAAAAAAGGTATCAAAACGCTATTGAGGTTAAATGATCCTCTTGTAAATCCTTCTACATTCCATAAGCAACCACCAACATCTTCTTAGTTTAACTTTAAGCAACTTCAGTTTTCAAATTAATATTTTGAAGTCCGATTGTACAAAGCATAACGGGAATCATTAAAACTCATTTTGGTTTATTTAACACTTGTGTCTTTTATATTGGAAAAGAATTTGAACAAGACCTGGAAAGTAAACAGTTTAGCGAATTCAAGCTCCTGGATTCATACAAAGCATGGTAGATGCTTTGACATTATATGTCCAACTCTTATGCAACTCAGACAACTCATATCTCATCAACAGTAGCAATGTTGCTTCGTAAAAGTATTGATTCGATCTCGTATTTAAATCCCCAACTCAATATTGTAAAACGTCATTAACTGATTCGTAAAATACATTGACGACATTCATTACCTGACAACAACTATCCACTACGTTGAGTCCCGTATATGTTATTAAAAATACAAATTTTTTGTAACTATTTGAACTGCTTTATTATCATTGTTTTATGATGGATGACACTTGTTACTAGCGATCCGAACGAATTAGACATTTTATGTGCTCGAAAGTTCCCGAGTTCCATCTCGAATTCTTTTGTTAAGAATCTTTTGTCAATAAATTTTGTACAATATGCTTCGTAGCAACTTTTTCTATTTTCAAGAAGGCTTTCGACATTATTTTTGGTATCGAATTTTTTTTTGAAAATTAGATTACCTTTGTCAGGCGGTCGAAATACTTGTTTATTTAATCCATGTCGAACAATTGAATCCATACGAACATGAAAAGCAAATATCATTTGATTTAAGGCAAGGCACTCATACATTTCAATTTAACGGGTTGAGCTGTCCAAGTCTAGCAGTGTACTAAACTGTACATTACTAAGTACAGAATGGAAAATGCTAGGGAAATGGAAAGTTGACGAAATGGGTCTGACAAACGTAACACAGACAGTAATGCTGGAGAGACGAGAGTCAAGAGTTTCAATTCCCAGTAGAAGACATCGGGTGCATTACGGTAGCAGCTCTGTTCCAACCGATCATCCTCATATGAACTTCCGTTGTATGTTTCAAAATATTTCAATTCAATAATATTTTTACCAGGAAGCATAAACTGTAATGTTTATATGAGGTACTGCCAGTTAAATCGTTAAACAATGCGGCGGTATTAATGCCTACATCTAATAATATGTCCAAATGGAGGATAGAATATCAGTCCATTCAATTTTGTAAAGTACATTCCCCCAATCGATCAAGAAATACCTGCTACTCGGCCAATAATTGACCCACCATCTGTTGCCCGTAGCGACTCCTCAAACGAGTTTCCGTGAAGAAGGCTGGACTTCAAAAACTGAGAAAAAAACAGCGTTGACGAGCCATCAGAGCCTTCGCGCGTCAGCGAGAAATCGACGTCACTTTCGATTGTGTACGATTGCGAAATCTTTGCACGGCCCCTCGGGGGGCCCTCGATGGGAGCAAATTTGGTTTGGCACTTCAGCGTCGAAACTACGTCCTCATTACCGCTGGGCTGAAACATTACCGCCTCATTACCACCGCCGGTCAGCCGGCCGGCCGGCTCAAGTGGGCCTAGGACCACGCAACAGTACGAGCCGGAGCCGGGTTGCGGATGATTGACACCGATGGACTATACTTCAGCCCGAATCTGAATCGATTGACAGCCACGAGAGTACTGCAGAGGGCAGCGGCCAAAGAGACTTAATCGTGTCATGCATCCATAATCGTACGCAGCATCGTTGCTCATCTTAATCCGCCGAACCCCTCGCTTACCGCCGCCCTTTGACAGCCACCACCCCAGTTCGATGAGTGCCTCTAATTCCGCGGACCCAGCTGATCTGCCACTCGAGGTCCAACTTGTGGCAGATATTTTTCGATAGTATTAATGCGAAATAAAGAGGAAACATTTTTGTGAGCAACTAAAGGCCGATTGCATATCCAGAAATATTCGTCAAAATAAATACATGCAAAACTTTTAATGGGGAAAAAGCGGAAAATTGAACCGTAGCTCGGAACAATCCAATCGAACAACGGTCGGAGACCATTTTGTCCACGGCTGTGGATCTCTGGATTCAGTCGGCTTCCTGGCACCGACCGGCGGCCAGCGATGGCTCGCGGCCGTTTGACGCGGGTTTGGCGCGACACGATCCTCGATCCGGTCTCCGACGGAGTGCAAAATCCGACTGTGTCTGCTGGCCAGCGTGTGCCAAGTTAAGCCATGCGGAAACGGACGAACGGCGGCCGTGATGGGTCGGATTGGATGGCCAACCGCAGCGCAGCGCGACGCTCACGACGGAAATACACGATCCGTCCGACGCAGTGAAATATCGTACGGTGGTGAATAATTGACAAGATAACTCTCAGTCGTATTAGTATCAATCAAAGTTATGGACCACTCCGCTGGACATCTGCTGCGCGGCCCACCGCGCTCAGGCACTCCACTGCCCCGAGGCTGCGGACCTTGGGCTCCGCGCAGCACTCTATGATGTATGCCTATAATGGAGAAAATTTCCAACCACACGGTCCCGGACGGACCCGGACGGCTGCAGGCTCCGCGGCCACTTGAGGCTCGATGGACTCGATGGTCCTCCTGGCTGTCCGCTGGGCCATCTATCACCCGCTCGAAGCGTGAATGACAATGCCGCTGATGGGGCCGTGATGGGCGCGCCTGTGATTCGCGCCTTGTAATAAATATGTTTATGGGGGCCATTTCTGATAGTCCCACCAGACCCGTCCCGAGGCCCTCCCGGGCGCGGATAGAACCATTCTGCTGATGCCACCAAGAGCCTGCCGCACCGGAGCCGGATGAACCCACCGGAAAGCGAACGTTGCGGCGTTGACACACTTTTGATTCGACTTCAACTTCTTTCTTTCGAGTCTGCCAAAACGGAATAAAATAATTTTAAAATTGTATGCAAAATTTGAAACTCTAAATAAAAAGAAGAAGAAATGCTCGAAGTAGACGGAAAGAGTTGAAAACAGAACAGAATGAATGGTATAATTAATGCAACAATATAAGAAATGATAAAAAAACACATTTTAATTATAGAATTAACAAGAAACATTGGGAAAAAATTAAAACAATTGAAACAATGAACAACTTTGTACGAAAATAATAAAACCGTAGTGAGAGTTGTAAAAGTACGTAAATTAGTAAACAATGATAAAGAGAAAGTGCATATGAGAACATGGAATAGTTGGAAATTCAAAACAAGATAAGATAATCGTTCACAAAGAAGAAGTTCGGCATAGCAGAAACTCTTTTATCTTACTTTTAATTAAAGTCTTCCGCAAAGCAAGGAATCGTTTTAAAACTGTGGCACGTGAAAACAGAATTAGAACGCTGTACGAAAGAACAAAACTTTTACTTATAACACATAGAACGTCCCTCGTCGAACGTCATCGGCTTCAGACGCAGACCACCTTTTGCTGATCACCATCCATCTCTCGGAGCGAACGACATCGACCATCATTTCGTGCCGATGCCCGTCGATGACGATGTGTCACCATGCAACCGGAACATGAAAAATCTTTTCGTCCCTCCCCGCTGACCTGACCGCTTTGCCCGGTGCCAGCGAGGATATGTTTACCTCCACGTCTTAACCCCGTGACGTTCACGGGTAAACCGTGATTAATTGTGTCCAATTAGGGCCGATAGTTTCTGCTTCTTTCGGGTTTTGCGGGAGACGTTGCAGACACGTTGCGAAATGCTCCTTCCCCCTTCGGTCCGACACCGCCGCGCGCCTCCTTCCGGACCCTTGGATTGGTAATAAATCAAATTTGTCCAAAACGAAGTATTCATCAGTCACCGGGCAGAAGAAGGATCGGAGACGTATCGACCGTCAGCAGCAGGAAGTGGGAAAGCATAAAAATGACGCAGAGACGATTGACAACAATCAACGCGGTTGCCCTGTCCCTGGGCCCCCCCCGCCGTCGCCAGCGGGTTTTTCTTTCTTCGTGCGCGCGGCTCTGTGATAAAGATGTGATTTGCGCAAAACGTGCCCCATCGTTCTGCATCTGGTCCGTCTGGTCCGTCGTGATCGAACGGTCCCCGTTTTCGGTGCCCGGATTACGCCTGACTGGCGGCTGGACAGCACGTGGGATGGAAGAGGAGAAAACGCCAGGCAACGCCAGGAAAGCGTCCCATTTTTATGCACCGCCTGGAAGACGCTTAATCGCGCAGTGGCAGCAGCAGCAGTGCAGCGCAGGGCAAGTGATTGACGATTTGTAGTCTCCTCTGACACCGAGCCGATGCGACGGCAACGAGATGGCAATCGACGGGCTGATCCTGCAATCTCCCAGCGAAGGAGTTTTTCGTTCCCGTCCATCGTCGTCCTCGTCGTCGTCGTCAACATTCATTGCTTATCAAGATGCAGCGCAGCGCACCGACCGATGGTCATTGTCCTGTCGATCATATTTTCGCATCGGCGAGAAGACGATGCAACTTGATACGTTCGGGCATCAGATGACACGATACTGATGTCCCCCGGGGTCGTTTGTCTTCTTTAATTCACCCCAAAAACCGGCACACAGCTCGATAATTATCTGCAACCTGGGCCCGGGCAGCGCTGGCTGGCTGCGAATAAAATCGACAAACAAATTCATCCATCCAATTCCAGCGTGCATAAGATCCCCTTTAATGCTGTGCCTTTGGGGAATGTAAAATGTATTCCCAATAGAAGAAATTCCCCAATCTTCGGCTCCGGGAGTGGAGTGGTTCCTTCACCGATCACCGAGGTCGGGAGTGTCAACCGCACGGCGGCCGATGTCCATCATCCATCATTCGCAGCTCGCTGACCGTCAATTTGTCAGCCGGGATGCGGGATGCGAGTGAGCCAAAGTGTTGCTTATAAATAATAAAACTTAACGACGGCAAAGTATCAAAGAGTGTATGGAATGGTGAGTGTAAATTTATCATTGGTTCCGTGCGCTGCGTGAAGGTGACCCATCGCCCAAGGATGACGTGGTCCACCGTCGGGATACCGGGGTGGGCGTAAATCACAATTTGTCAATCTGCGCGTCGGCCATCCGCCTGGAATGCATCTCCGGTAGCCGTAAGGCACCAGCGTGATGTCAACCAGGGTGAGCCAGTCAGCTGCTGCTCAATATTGCTAACCATGTACCAATATATTTCGCGCCCGCCGACCCCGGAGCTGCCCTCCTCAACCAGCGTACAGGATGGCATCAGACTTTCGCCCGTGCGTTGATGACTTCACGCTTTCTTAGACAAGATTAATGGTTACCCGGTGACGGAAGAAAGGTGGAACGCTGCTCAGATTCGCTGCCCAGTGAGGGCCCTGCCCTGAGACTCTCAACGCCACCAGCGAAGGGCCACGCATTCGTTTTACGCAAACCCGGTGCTGATGCGTACGCTGAAGAAATTCAAACAAAATTTTCTCGGTTCTGCCCAAACTGAATTTATGCGGTTCGCGGAATCATACGACTCGACTCGGAGAGCATAAATTTCCACGCATTACACGCGGCCGATAATGCAGTGCACGATGCAGAGCAACAAACCAAAAAAATGGGCTCCAAACTCCAGCGGAATCACCGAATAAATGATTCGTTGGGGGACCGATTTTGCGCATCCAACCGCCCATAATTTAACGTATCAAATGGCGATCGACAGCTCATTGGACCGTCAGCTATGGACAGCAAGCCCGGGTCGCAAGCCTCGTCGCCCCGGAAAAGTTACGGTTACGTGGTTGTTACGTACATTTCAACTCAATAATGAATCCGCACGCTCTCACCGATCGCACCGCGGCCGATCCATCGTGGCGTAAAATATATTGTCAAAAAAGGGGCAAGCCGGCGGCGCGAAATCGATCGAAAACATCGAAGCCGCCCGGTCCCGTCGAAACGTAACATGTATGAATTGCATAAAAGCTGATAAGCTACCATTTTAAATTATAGCCGTTGTCCCGTGCGTCGGTCGGTCGGTCGGCCGATGTGTTTGGGCGACGGATTTCGTGCCGATGCTCGGGGTGCCCGGGATCACGAGGACAATGAATTAAAATTTTTAATGTACACATTCAATCACGGCCCACAGCCCACGGGCCACCCCACCGGCCAGAAGGATGCAGAGGTTCACGATCGCAAACACCTGTCCGGGGTTGCCCATTTGCAGCGAAAATCGGAGCTGGGGCGGGAGACACGTGTGTGATGCAACACCACCCATCAAGGGCCCGAAGGGACCACGCGGGGTGTTTCGGTGGGCGCCCCCGGAATGGTGGGGGAAACCGGAGGGCGGACACAAAGGGCGCGTGTGACAGCAGCAATTACGGATTCACCGAAAATTTCAACGCGGACATTTAATCAATATCAATTTAATGCGCCAGATAAAAATAACGTATAAATCAAATTAATCTTGAAATCAAAAATGTTCCAAATTAACACATGTTTTGCGTGCCTTTTTGGGCTTGGCCCGTTACAGTTGCGGTGTTGGGTTGTCTGCGGTCCGATCGACAAAGTTGTTAAAACAGTGAAGAGCGCTGTCAAACCCGGTTAGTCGGTGAACCTGTTAACACTGTCTTCCCTATCTTTCGATATGCTCAATTTAAAGGCCTTTTTTGCGCGATTAGATATGATTTAAATATGACAGTTTTTGTCGTTTACGCTTTTAACGTGATGGATGAATAGTTCATATCATGACAAATTCACCCCAAAGCCCCAATAGATTCAATATTCTCGTGATAAATTTGGGAGAAAATTTCAATCCGTCAATCAATCGATCATCTGCTTCGTTGAGGTCGGGTTTGAGTTCACAAAAAAACTAGAAGGTTTATCAAAACGATCCGCCCGGTGCAACATGCACCGATGATGATGGGTGAACTGAAAAATCGATGCGATGGTTCGAGCATCACACATTTTTTTGCCTATTTTCGAACGTTTTGAAACTCACAAACTAGACGAAGTTTACGATCAAACGGCAAGCTTAAGCGGGTGCGCGGGTTTTTTGCCACAATTTGCACAACTCGCCACAGAACCCCCACACTGTGGCAACATTTCGAGTGGTCCTCAACCTTTCACGTCAACCTTTTGTCACACAAATGACACAACCCCCAGTACGACGAGCACAGGACGCGCCTCGCCGATTTCCGAGGCCGATCACTGCCACACATAGCCGGGCCGGGTATCGGGTGGACGCCCATCGGCCCACGGCCCACGCCTGACCGGTGGAAAACTGACATCCGCCGTTCACCTGAACGGTGGTTAATAGTGAGCAACGATGACAACGGGCGCGACATTGATGGGCATCATGAAATTGTGATTCTTTTTTTTGGGGCGTTTTTTTGCGATTTGTCGGAAGGCCGCTCTTCGGCTTGGGGCGGGTTGAGTTGTGTCCAAATTATGAGCTTCCACGTTCCTCATTCGGAGGTTCGATCGGAGTTGTTTTCTTCCTTTTACCGGGTGAAGCGGCGGCGAAAATCGATTACGCCGGAAAATTGGATGATGGTGGACCGAAAACAAGGCGACGGCCTATCGATGCATCGGGCACTACTTTCGGTGGCGGTGAGGTTCAACCGTCACGCCTCGCTTCGCCAGAGTGCATCGTGCAGAGGGAGCTGGGAGTGCGTTATCGGGTGGAGTGCGATAGACTCAATTAACCTATGCACCTGATGCTTGCGGCTCACTGCGCGGGATAAATAAATAACAAGAAGCAAACAAATAGGCCCGGCCCGGTTCCCGGCCGATGGGGATCTGTAAAATGATGATGGAAACGATGCAACGGAGCCAGGGGTAAAAAATGGCAACAGAACTGACTGACAGGTGCGATCAGCGTCACAGGAGCACACGCACCAGCGGGGGTTGCTTCCGGTTGCTTTTTTTGCGCCCATTGTCAGTGAGACAAAATGCATCCGCTTACCGCGTGATTGAAAATTGACGAGATTAAAACAAATTGGATGGTTGATCAGTTTTGGAAGCGGCAGATGCGATTCCACAGTTGCGACTGCGACTGAGCATTGGATATGTTGATTTGTGTACTTTTGTGTACATTGTGATTTAAAGTGAGACTTACTGATGTGGCCGAAAAATTTCAGGCATTTGCTAATGATCGAAATTGCTAAGTCTATGTCATCACCTTTAAAATAATCCCTACTCTATACAACTTCTTTTTTCTTTAATACATTCCTCGTTTCGATTTCTATCTCAACTATTGACTGTAGAAGGAGTCTTTAGATCCGCCTCTTTAGTTTAGTAAAGAGCCAAAAGTTGCATAGTGCTAAACCTGGATTTTTGTTTCATATATTCAATTCATTTAACCTTCTTCAATTCCTTCTTAATTAAATGTAACCTAATTAATTCATTAAACATTCAGATTATGTAAAGTAAACACTACTACAGATAACCCAAAATATTTGAATGCTTTCTTCCCTTAGTATGTTAGTCTCATAATGATTACTAATTAATTCTCATGATCTATTAGTAATTAAATTTGCCAAGGACAATGGTAACAGGACTGCTAAAAGGAAGTTTGATTTGGCAGAAAAATAGTTTGAGAATAGAGAAAACATGTGGAGCGTTTGAAGACGACTTCTAGAAGCAACAGAGCCTAGAAGCAAAACAGGATCGGAAGTCACATGGTCTCCATCGAAACTAGTCTAAAGACTCTAAAGTCCTGGATTGTTGACCACAGCAATGTGTCTCTATCGTTACAAAAATGTCTATGTCTATGTTCTATGTCTAAGAGTGTAGAATTTGTAGAATTTTTTTTTTTCAAGATATTCGATCCAAAAGTCAGGGTGCGAGTTATGCTGGGTATTTGATATTTGATGCCAAGATCTTGGTAGTTCCTATGCTTTGCTATATTTTTTTTACGAAACTTGTAAAATAGAATAATAAATTCTCTCCAGATCTCCCAATTTTAATGTGCTTTTAGCACTGTATTTCTAACCAACTATTACCTAACTGCTTTGGGAATGTAACGATCCCAGCATTACTGCGGAGCTACAATATTCATGAAATAACTTGCTCTTCATAAAATAAAACCTACTAAAGATAAAGCAGCAACACTCACTCGCCAGGCGTGCGCCCGAAATGTGTTACAAACGCGCAGCTTTGCTCCGATAAATCAAGAAAACAGATGAAATGCATTTATGCTCGTCAGCCCGCCACGGGAGGTGACCCGTGGGGGGTGGGAGCACACCACCCGGGCGTTGATTCATGTACAGCTGCATCGCCGGGGCGCGCTGCAGTCGAATGCCTAGGCGATTCCGCAATAATGGCCCATGCTTACTGTCAACACGCCCGAAATCCCCTCAGACCGCTAATCGGGGCGCAAAACCTCAAAACAAACTCCCCCGTGGAAGGACGAACCGAGGCCGAGGGCTGGTTGAGGGCCGCACCGGGGCCCAAAACCGCACCGAGAACGTCAACAAAGTTTTCGGTACTATTTCATGTAAATGCATGCGTTTATGCACACACGTACACACATGCACACATATTTCGGTCGAGTTAGTGGTAAATGGCCCACCGCCCCTCGGCCCCCGGTCGCCCCCGACCCGACCGTCGAGAGGCACTTCCGACAGGTTTTATCGCGCAGCGCCGGGGAGGGTCCGCATTCATGGCGTGTAATGAATAATCCATCATTCATTTGTTTGATATTTTCATGTTCCTCCGGTAGCAGATGTCCACCAGCAGCAGCAGCATCATCGGCCACCGACCGACCATGCACAATGGCCGTCGCCCATCGGCTACCCATCCATCCGGTGCCATATCCCTTTTGCGCGGCATTGTCGTGAATGATGGATGCCAGTCGCTGGCCGAAACCGGGTTCCCGTTCAAGTCCGGGTCGCTTCAATCCTTCAAATGCACGCGCGGTTTTTGGTTCGTGTGTGCGAGGGAGAGCGAGTGCGAGAGGGAGGGAGAGAGAGAAACGGACAGCATCTCTCATAATCGACTAAGCGACTAGCGCCCAAACGCTCCCACTAGGTCCGGGCCTATGCTTCTGATGTCGCGGCCGGCAGACGGCGAAGCATATCACACGCTGCATAACTCAAAATGATTTGTTGATTTTTGTACAACCTGATGACCCTTTCATGGAGGGTCCAGTCGGGCGGGCAAAGGTACGGAGGGGATCATGCTGCTTCTACTATTTTTTTTTTCTAAACCTGCCGTTGACTGTCTTGTTGCACGGACTCTTCATTGTCAGTTAACTGCACGTCTGCACTGTCAGCGGAATTGGCCACAAGTCAGTGCAGCGCACGAGCTACAATCGGTGTAGCCACAACGGCGTGCGCTTTCCGGATTGAAGGGAGCGTCCTTCTTAAGTCGACGAATGAAATAGGTGCATCCGAAAGTATCGTAGTATTTAGGAAATATTTTCATCAACCTAGATTTTTAGAAAAAAGAGGAAATTTCAATTGATTAATAATCTAATCTAATTAATTAACTGTATTAAGTCAGCTGGCAAATTATCGTAAACCAATAAACATGAACTTGAATGAATCAATTAACCAACTGTCGTACCAATGGTTATTTGTTTTATTTAAAAATTGGATTTTCAACATTAGCTCGATTTTGAAAAGGAATGACTGAAGGAATCCAAACCATATTTTGGTCGGAAAAAATTTATATTACGGTGTTTTATGACTAGTTTATTGAAGCTAGTAAAACAACCAAACTGAAAACCGGGTTCTTGTTTGCAGATTATAAGGTCGTGATTGAAGTTTACATAAAAAAATATATTGTTTATAAATTTTACAATATTTAGCAAGGGAATGGATTTTTACATCGGAAAAACTGTTCTATTTATGCTTTAAATTCAAATCGCGAACTAGAAACCTTCTGAGGATTCGATTAAACTATTGATACGCAAGAATAGTATTACAATCTAATTGTACGACGTTAATCAACAAAGATTTTTTTATTGAAATCTAAACATCATTTTTATCAAAATGGAACAAGTTCCATATCTGCATCTTTTCAATCAACACAAATGCATTAACGTCCTCAAAGCGATAATGGATCCTTGTTGGGCGCACCGCCCTCCGCCCGATACGCTTTATTGCCGCCCGTGGAAAGAGATTCGCTGTCACGGTCCGTTTTTTGCCGGTATCTTCCGAAAGCGATTATCTAGTGCTCCGCCCAACTCCTTCGTGTAGTGGCGTAAAATGAACTAAAGTGAGGGTGACACCCGTCGATGTCCGTCGTCCGGCAGTTGCGGTGCTTCCGAAGACAGGGAAAACGAGCATTGTTGCACGAGCATAAGCCAGGTCCTGGTGCACCTTGCACTCGGTCCGGCTGGCCACCCAAAAGGCAAACGTCACTCGACCCTCCCGGGTGTCATGTTGACGCGGAAAAACAAATAGACACATACACACGGGCACGGACACGGACAAGAGAGTCCGTACGGCCAGCGCTCGCTTAAACGCTTTGCCTTTTTGCACTTTTCGCACACTCAATCCGCTCATCATAAATCGTCGTGCTGACGAACGTCGGAGGAGCCACGCAAAAAAGGCCGCAGCGCAAACAGCGGTGTTGAGTCCTTGCGGTCTCGCCGTTCGCAAGGCTGGCTGGCTGGCTGACTGGCTGGCTGGCTGACCTGGCTGGCTGGCTGGTGCCTGCACGGTACGAGCCCGAGCATGCCTGAGCCTCCGCGGAGTGTGAGGCATATTTTGCGTTTGCATAACGCACCGACCGACCGTACGTGCGGTGCAAGCCGGCTGAAGTGGTGCTGGGCTGGCCTCAGCCGTTAGCCACACGCGCAAAAACACACCAAACTCGGAGCCGCGGCCGTAGCGCAGGCAGCATCTTCCCGGACGACGGGCAGACGAGTGACTGATAAACGACACACGGCCTCTCGTTGCGGCCAGAAAGTGCACAAAAACTTGTGAATCAGCTAAATGCTAAGCCCGGCCAGCAGGATGGCCGTGGCCGAGGGTGGCTCTAGGTGGCTCCACGCTACACGGCAGGCAAACCACACTCTCTGACGGACGGCAGCACTTTCACTCGGTGCATCATGTATCATCGTCAATCGCTCTGCGTACGCGATTTGCACTGCAATCTGCAATCTGCAAATGATGCCTTTTTGGGGGGCGCGCGGCGTGCTGGCGTCACGGAACCACGTCACGGAACCGCTTGTTGCTTCTCTGTTGACGCAAACAGGCGTTTAAACGGTTATGCGGCGGCAACTACGGCCAGAACAACGGCCAGTAGCAGGATGCGTTCGGAAGAGGATTTCTCCGGCTTTGCGATACGGATCGGGCGGAGGCGAGGCGTCAACGTTGCTTTCGGTGATTGATATTAAATTAGAAAATTGGTCGCACTTTCATTCGACTCTGTGATTGTTGCAAGCGTAATTTGTATGAGTTTTTTGCAAGGGGAATGGCATATGTTTAGTCTGCGTTATGGTGCATTTACATAATCACGGTTTATAGGATTCACGGGTAATAAAATTCACAATAATCCTAGTTTCGCTCAAATTTTTTGTTCTCTTTTTAAATAAACGAAAATCCTGTTAGTTACACTATTTGGTTAGTTAGCTTAAGAACGGCTGAACCGATTTGTCTGAAAATTGCCCAAATTGATTTGTCTGAAAATTTGAGCCTTCAGTAACATTTTGATCCTTTTTTAGAATTTTTACGGCTTATAAAAGGACCCGTATCGCAATCACTAATTAGTACTTCAACGTATAATTTGACACAGATGTTGGTGACAGTGATGCCCACTTAGAAATTAAAATAAAATTAATTTTAAGCATTCTGCTTACCGTTTGGCGTTACAGTAACAGCTGGTCAATTGAAGAATTTTTATTACAACATCGCATATTATTTCTTCGTAATATTTGAATTAAACCTTAATTTTAATTGGTCTTCTACCGGACTCTATGGTGTATGATAGAAAGAGAAGCATGCATTAGAATCTTTGAAAAAACTAAAACGCTCAATTTACGCTTAATTCAAATATGTAAAAATAAATAATTCCCAAATGAATTCCGGGAAAGACACTTTGAATTGATGTAGCAAGACTAAGTATAACATAAACATACAGACGATACCGATTGTAATCACTCAAGCGACGTTTGACAATGCCCAGTCACATAACTCTGCGGCCACACTTGTCAGGCCCATCAGTCTTAGATCAAAATCCCAACCAGAAAAAAAAAACCCGGTGGTCTGTGTGACGGACCAACGATCTTGGTACTTCTTGTGTCGTGTAATCCCCGAATCCATCTCCACCCAAACAACGCTGCTTTCCAATGTCGCGTGAAATTGCGACTTTTAAAAATACTCTTCGGTGGCCAGCGGACACTGGCATTGAATTCCCTCGACACATCGTCTTGCGGGGCTGACCGGGATGAGTGCCGTGGTTGTGCATTAAGTCCGAACAACACTTCGCGACCGGGCACAGTGTGCATCGAAAATATCACACCCGACGACTCATCAGCGAGGAAAGTAAACATATCAAACCGACGAACCGACGTTCGTCTACGGGTTTTTGGATTTAATTTATCACTCGCCATTAATCAACCCACACGAGGTGCATTTAATTCTTCCGTCGCGGGCCGCGCTCGCAAGTGATGACGAAATGATGGCATCGGGTTTTGTTCCCAACCCAAGAAACCCAACAAGACACCAGACGAGCAGCGCCCGGACTTGTTGAGGCTGAACGCATTCACCGTGTGCGCGGCATATCGCCCCCACGGGAGAGCCGGCCATTCGTTTTTTGACACTCTCGAAAAGCAACAATCCCAGCGGCCACCGACTCGGCCAAGGAACCGACTCCGCCCGGGTTTGGCCAAGAAAACCGCCTTGCCACCGTGTCCGTGAAAAACCCCGAACAAGTGTTGATTCGTGCCTTCGGCCGTCTGTCACAGTTTAATCATACCGAATGTTTCACCGAGGCCCCAAAAAATGAACATTACATCCACCGAGAAAAAAAACGACCGAAAAAACACACGTGCGCCCGATCGGCCACAAGGCTGTGGCTGAGACGAAAAAAGTTGCTCACAAATCACGATATTCAGTATATTTAACTCTCACTTAATTTGATGCGGCCATGTCGACATCCAGCCGAGCATCATCCATCAAAAATTGTTTCAATTTTTCATTTGCACCCGCCTTCCGCCTGCAACGCCACGCTCCGTTTCCCGGAACGGGAATGGCCACGGGAGTAGTAACCGCAGCGCTACCGAAACATACCAACGGCGCGAGAACCCACTGAGTCGTTTTCGGTCGTTTTGCTCGGTGGGTCGGGTTTTGTAAATGTTTGCCATTTGAGCAAAGCAGCTTACAAGACCACTAAAGCAGTCCGAGAATCGACACAGGGGTCCCACTCTGAATAGGATTCTGGTCTCTGGGTGGTTGAAGGAAAAACGAAAACGAATGCTGCACTTCGTTCCGTGACTTGTGGTACTACCCACATAGCGCTCCGGCCGTCTAGTGGACTTCATTGCAGTCACTTGGATGTAAACGTTTAGGGACGAAAATTGTTTTCAATAGATTTGTGATTCTAAGCCACTTGTATAGTCCCTGTTACGCACATCGAGAATAATTGATGATTGTTACTAATTATTCATTGATGATACTTTTAAGAATGAATTTTAGTACTCTTCGTAGTTTATTATTTTTGAAAGTTATAATATCAAACTTCTCAACATTGCCACATTTTGTGATGATAAAAACCTATTCAAACTTTTCTGCTTACCGAAACGGTCGATTTTACTCGACTGGTTTGTGGTTTAAAGATTGTATATATTTTTATTCGATTTGATTTAGTAAAACAATTTTACGGTCGCTCGACTTCGTTGATTTCGTTTCAATGTGTTTTACTCGTTACCTCTTGAACTTATAGTTTCTTAATTACTTTTACATAACAATTTTGTTCTCTCTGGTTTTCTACATATTTTTAAACAAAAATTTAACCTTTGATTCAGATTTTGTTTATAGCAGCAGCGCCCCAACATTAATCCCAGTTCCACGAACATGTCGAGTGCAATGTTAGTCACATTTTTTTCTGTACTTGAACTTCAATCTTTCTTCATTAACTAACAAGTAGTTTTAAGTTTAAAAATATTGGGATACGAGGCTTTAGCAAGTAGAAGTTTGTTTTTACATTTATTACATGAAATTATTTGTGCAGATTACTTCTCTTCGTGGTCCTGTTTAGACAAACTTCCACCATTGTTATAGTACGATTATTTCAAATCTTTCACGTCTTCGTGTTCCACATCCTCAACTTCTGTCTGGACTTCATCTTCTGCCGGTGGCACTAAATCTTCCATACGCGTCGCCGGAGCTACTCCAAGTTTTCGAAATCTTCGCTTGTTTTCGTAGCTAACAACATGACGCATGTTGGCGCCCACATCGACACACACTTTCGTCCGTTGATCTTTTCCCTTCACCAACACCTCGAGAAAGCTTTCCACCTGTGGGAGGTAATGGGACCGCAGCGTTTCTCTAGCTTCAGCCTCGACCGTGCCATAGTCGGCAATGTTTGGCATCAACTGTTCAATCCTATCGCGCGAATCGTCCTTCCGTTGGGCTTCGGTTGCTTTCCTCGACGGGTGCAATATTTTCTTCTGATTCGCATAGTCTCCTTCAGCCCGTGCCAACGTGGCGGCGATCGCTGATCGCTTCTCCGCGTCATACTGCTGACGCTTCACCAGCGGACGCATCTGCTGGGCCATCTGTTTCGGACTGACATTTCGGCGCTCCATCAGCTTGCCCAGCAGATCCTGGAAGTGTCTTGCCCTGTACTGCTGCTCCAAACGATCGCCCAGTGCCATGCGCTTCTCCTGTACGGGGCCACCCTTACTTTCCTGCTTGTGATTGTCACTCTTTTGTTCCGCAATCATTTCTGGTAGGGGAGTGTTTTCGTTGGCGGTGCTTTCGCGCTGCGGCCTTGATTGGGACTTGATAGGATTTCTATCGTTGTAGGCTTTGACCCACTCCGACTGGGCAGACCTTCGCGAGATCTCGTGCTGGATCACATCTCGAATGGTTTGCTCCTCATTGGGTGCTGCCTTTACGAGTCCTTCCGAAAGTGTAAAGATTCTTATGTTCGCATTCTGATCGGCCACTGCCAAACAGTGACGAGCACTAGCCAGGCGATGCTGCGATATAACCGTCAGTGATTCCGATCCGAGGTTTACACAAATGCAGGCACGAAACGTTCTCACTATAAGAAATGCGGAGCTTACTGTTTCAGACGTAAACTGAAAGTGGCAATTTGTGTACTCACTATTCAGATCCCAAACCTCCAAGTTGCCATCGGCATATCCAACGAAAAACACCGATACACGATCCAAACTCCACTGGCACGCCGTTACCTTGGAGGGCTTCTGACGCCAAAATATCGGAACGCAAGGATCCTTGCTGCTCCACAAGGACAGCACATGTCCGCCGATTGAGAGCAACGCGTGGTGTACCATTGGATTTCTCTCCAGTCCAACGATGGGCCCATCATGAACGGCACTGAAGTTGTGCGTTACCTGTAGAGTTTCGTCATTCACCAGTACGCCCTGGTCGAACTCATAACCTTCCCAAAACCCCTCCACGATCTGACCGGTGTGCGTTCCCAAGATAACACGATTGGTGCACTCTACGGGAATCGCCTCCAGATGGTGCGCAACGCGTTTGATCAGGTCCGAGGAGGTCTCCAGTGGCGTCGAGTGATAAATCGCTTCATCCACAACCATGCACACGATCGATGTCTGGCAGATAATTTTAAACACGGGGAAGAACAGATTATCCACCCGCTGGTAGATCGTTTGGTCCACCATCTGACTGCTCTTGGCGGTGGCGGCCGCTACCATCTTCTGAAGGGTCGGAGAGGAGAAGTTTAAGTCCCAGAAACAAACACTCCCATCCAGCGACGAGGTCATCAAGAAGCGGTGCCGCTTCTCCTGGGCCACCTTCAGGTGACCGGTTGGGGTGCAGAAATAGTTTCTAGGCAGCCACTTGATAGCGCTGATGGCACCGCGCGGTGAGTGCTCCAGGGAGCTTACGGCCGCAGGAGTAACCGATCGATCGATCTCGTGTTCTGCAGGTTGTTCCATTAGTTGCAGAATACCTCCACGATGCTCACTACTTGAGGTCTGGGCAGCCTCAACACGGGCAATTTCACCCTTCAAGTCCCAGAGAGTGATTTGACCGTTTGTCAATCCGCCGATCAGAAGATCCCCATCGTAGGGACAGAACGACACAGCCGTGACCTCGCGAATCGACTTCAGCTTAAGCAGAGGGACCAGCGAATTCGTGAAGCTCCAAATTAGGACGGGACACTTTTCGAACACCGCCCGATTGACGGAATCACTCGTAGTGGCACAGTCTCCTTCATTGGCAGTTGCACGTTCTTTGGGCGCTTGTGCTTCAGTCGCCGTTTCAAAAGTGTAAGAAGCAACACAAATTCCAGAAAGCACTGGATGCCAATCTATGGAGCGAACGTATCTTCCCGTGGTCACTGACCGGCTCATAAATGACAGCATCTCGACAATCTTCGGCGAACGGTACGGTTGGATAGCTTTGTGAAACGTCCGGTCGTATTCATTCTGGTAGAGGTCAATCAGATTGAAGCAAGACTCTTGCATGACTGCGTCCGTCGCTTGATGGAGCCAAGTTTGTGAGATCAAACCTGGATCCACTTGGAAGGGCATCAAGTCCAGCGCGTATTGCGTCGAAGCATTGACCGGAAACGTAGGATCGGTCTGCAGCGATAGGCTATAGCTTTGCGGGCGTGCCTGGATGCCACGATCGATTAATTTTCTCGGAAAATTGATGTTTTTCCACTTGCGAGGTAGTAGCTCTACGTAGCCACCGCGAGCATCGGCCACCAGACGCATGCCTAGCTTAGCTTCGCCACGACGAATGGGAAATACACTCTGAACGTCGGCGTCATGAGATACCTCCTTCTCTGAGGCTAAGACCGACAGCACAAGTTCATGGCCGGAACACTCACCAGGCCACCTAGATTTGGCGGACTTCTCAACGACACGCTTAAGCTTCAACCGTTCCAACAATTCCAGTCGTCGGATGATCTCACTCGCCTCGTTGATCTCGGCAATATCCGTGTACACGCGAAACACGTCCCGGTCGATCGAGAGTTCTGGTGAAAATTCAACTATAATCGAGGAACCAGCGTCAAGCTGCTGCAGGCCTTCCCGTAGTTTCGACCCTTGCTCGGCGATCGGCGACAGATGCTTCTCAAGAATATCCTTGTTGATCGCACGCCACGGATGCTCGTCGGTGAGATTTTCTCCCGGCAAGATTCCTATAAGCTTCTGTAAGCCAGTGCTACGGAAAGGCACAGAAACATCGCTATCTTTAGAACACATTTCATTCCTGCACCAATGAGCTTACCTGATGGTTATTTCCGTAACGTGAGAAAAGGTTTTCATCCGTGCCCGAGCGTCATCTTCATCAAACCCAGCAATTATGCTCACATCTTCGTCTTCCGAGAGGTCATTCGAATCTTCGTTAGTTTCGTCGTTCATTTCAAAAAGCAACAATTGGGTTTGCTCCTCCATATTGCTGACAACTGCTTGGGCAGCTCGGAACAGTTACAGCCATCGATGTGAACGTTTGATCAAAGCCTTCTGCGATTGCATGGAAACCGCGATAAGCCTTCGATTTCTCGTGACATAAGTACATCGTAAATCTGTTTAAACTATTTTAAAGAAGATTGAAGATGAATTTTATGAATGCAGGATATTTTTTACTTAATTTTTGCTTACTTTAGATAATAACAAACAACTGACACAAAGACTTACATTACAAACCGCTATAATATTTCTATTGCGTTGTTGCGTATTTTTTTCATAAATTCACTTAAATTACCATTTATTTTATAAAAACTCTCGCTTTGTGCTGTGGCCATTGACCTACTGTTTGCCGCGTTGCCCAGCAAACAGTTTCGACAAGCGGCCCAGTATCATGTTTTGATTGCCAGCGCCGTATCAAAGTACCATAAATTATACACATTAAATTGATGTTTCAATTACACTCGGAGGAATCCGAATCAGACGGTATGAAATTTAATTAATGATATGTAGATTATTTATCTAATTGATTTGGCGACTTTAATGAGCCGTACCGCTGATGAGAGAGCCCTGGCCGGCTGCGAGTGCATTCGCGCTGGTCGATGTTTTCTTTTTTCGCTCCCGAGCCCCCTCCCCTGATTGCCGGACAACAGTCGGCGTCCGGCATGCCCCATTCGACGCCCTCCTTGCCCATGGGTTCCCGGGGTTGGCCCCGATGCACTTTTATTATTTTTCCAATCGTTTTCCAATCGAACACGGTTTTCCATTTTTCCCATTTTATTTATGCACTTTGATATGAAACGCGCTGTCCGGTTCATGTTGTGGCAGCTCGCGAAATGAGTCACAACCATTGGCCTGCCCTCCCGCCCCCCTTGGGCCTCACATCCCCTCGACCCCGCGGCTGCCCTCGGTCCTGGCGATTACGGGTCGCGAAACCAGCGTTATCACAATTTGTCATCGAAAAGCGAGACTACTGATAATAAACGAGATGGAATGAAGTGTCGTGTTCATGTGTTTTTATGATAATTAACCAGCACATGTCTTGTCACACACGCTACTGGCAGCTGGCCAGTTTGGCGATGCGACGGGCGTTTGAAGGGTCCGTTTCGAGAGCGCGATTGATACTGAAGCAAGGACTGTTTTAACAGCCCTCGTTGTGAACCACTATCATACCGAGCAGAGGACACTCCAGCTCGACAGCCCCGTTTCGGGGGACTGTCATCGCTGGCTGGCGGCTGGCGCTAGAGAGGCGCTTGCACTTGCACCTGCAGTTCAAATGAGCAAATGACTAGCCATGTCAGGCCGGTAACGAGCCCGGACTATACAGATTCGCATCGGAATGGCGGCGACATGTAGGCGACACAATCTTCACGCTCCAGATGTTCGCGTGCGAAATGGAACCGTTATTCCTGACGCGCTACAAACGCGTGGTGCATTACGAAAAATCGGTTTAACCCCTTTAGCGCCAAGATGATGGCTGTGCGGCGTGGGGCAAGAGCAGCTTGATGCGTTTCCGATAGTGGTGCCAATTTATTACATCCTTAGTCACACTTTGTGTATGAGAAATATAACCAGCACAAAAGGAAAATATAGGGATGTCTTATGCATCTGCAATATCAACATCAGCATCAAGAACTGAAGAAAAAATTCTGGCGAAACAAGTCGGTATTAATAATTTACATTATGCAGATATTTGTATAGATTGTAGTTTCAAATTTTAAAGGAACATTAAACCAATATATAATTATTCATACTATTTAATCTATTTGAAAGATAGTGTTTAAAATCTGTGAAAAAATTTTATGGCGATACGGTGATGAAAAATAGTCTTCGTTTTTATTAAATACAAATAGAAGTTAATAAAGATTCAATTGATCAATAGCAGCTTTTGTCGAAACACCACTATGTTCAATAAAAGTATCCGTTTTAAATTCTTGTTGAGGTCAGTCCTGCAGCATCGCCCGACTTCACCAATTATTAAAATTAAAATTAAACTAATATGAAAAATCTACAAACGAAAAGTGGCTTTAGATGTTGAAATCATATACAAAAACTACTAATGCTCTCTCATCTATTAGTTGGACCAAAGTATTCGTCAAAGTATCTGGCAGTCATGATACTCATCATCTCCACCGTTTTGCTCTCATTTCCAGGTAACGAACCCGGACGGAATCCCTCAAAGCATCAGGCTCAGCCAGACGGCGACTCGGGGACAACGGTGGGCCGGGTCACATGGCGAGATAGCGCGCCGGGACCGGGACTTCTACGTCAGGGGACCGGGAACCTATGGCCGCGCGACATTCGAATGCTTCAGTTGCCGCACATTGATTGAAATGTGATTCAAACGTCACGCACAGACAGACGGAAAGGGCCCGACTGTGGCCCGCTTCAACCCTATTTAATTTATATCAACATCAAATTCACCCCCCAAAACGGTGGGCAGTTGGCCGTCGGGACAGTTCAGGACGGGGAGCGTGTGTGCGTGTTAGTACGTTTGATGATTTGACGCGGTACGCGGTTTTGCGCCCATCTCGGATGACACCGATGGGATTCGAATGCGATGTTTTGTGGGTGTTTTTGCCGGCGAAGAAGAGTGCAGTGGGCCACGGGCGGACGGACGCAGCGGCACAATCGCTGGTAGTGACGCTGACAGCAAGGACATCTCCGCATCCGCATCTCCTCGGAGCCGCTCCTACTAGAATCAATGGAACTCCGTTAATCTACACTGTTAGCCAGCCGCCAAATGGGTGTGCACGTGTGTGTTCCGGTGGTTAAAACAGTTTGTGACAAAGTTGTACCACTCGAGGACTAGGAGCCCACGGGCCAACTTCAAACCAGCCAAGTCCTTGTGTGGTGCCGACCAATTTCAAATGTTTGGCAAAGCTCGGATTGATCGGTCTATCCCACTTCTTAGTCTGCTTTTCATATCCTTTCTTCACAAGCGAAGAGCAGCAGTTGAAGCGCACTGTAGAGTATCTTGGTACCCGTGCCACGGATCACCTATTCGTCTTATGATTCGCAGTCTCACGACGGCACATCGTCACAGATGACGGTTGACAGTCGTAGCCAAAATGCCCAGCTTCCGTCGTGACATAACCTTCTTGCCGGTGACACTCACGCACATCGTCGGCACGCTCAACCCCGAAGAATCACTCACTCGCAGGCGCATCAAAATCCTAATTCCATACGCCGCTGTCCTCCTCATCAAGAAAATCGTCTTCAGCTCCGTGACGTGGCACCCTCTCCGTGCTAACCGGCTGAGTGACGCTTTGCTGATTGGATAGGAGTCAAAAACAACCGGAAACCGATTGATGGCCATTAGAAAGCCAACACCGCCGTCACACCGCAGAGCCAGCGTCCTCTCAGCGGGATCATGTCGCTTAAGAACCTCCTAGGCGAGCGAGAATAAACATGTCACTGTCAGAATGAATCCGTCAATCAGCGTTCCACTCCACTTGACTCCGGCCGGCTCGGTGGATTGCTGGCGTGAATTTGCGCCGGTAACGGTGCTGAACATTATTTACAAGGTGATGGAAAATCTGTCTCAAGGACAGTGGGTTGTTTTCGTTTTCTGAGGTTACGGATTGGCAGCCTCGTCAAAGGGCCTGGATCGGTGGGTTTCATCCAAGCACTGGAGACTTCATTTCCGGTTTTCATTTCCACCTCAATCGATGAGTTGTGAGCTTTATATCGTTTTGAATTAATTAATTTGCCTACTTATTCAATCTCTCAAGGACACTTGTGGTTGAAAGTTCAATTTATTCCTTTCTTCTTGGTGAGACGGGAATTCTTATCTTATCAGACTACTAAAAAGTAATAGTTTTTGTAGTATATTTTATTTTAATTTGTATGTTTTACTGTATTTCTATGTATGCTTTCACAGAGATTTCTTACTGTTTAATTTCTTCAAAATTATGATTATGCAAACTACGGCCATAAAAATGGTTTTATTCGGAATGCAGATAACAGTAGTCAACTAACAAAACAACAAAAATAATCCGCAACAAAAAGTTGATTCAGTTTCAACGCTTAATATTTAAATTAAATATTGTTTTGTTAACTTATTTCTGCGCAGTACAAAAATGAAGCATTTTTTACAAAGTCATTCAGTGGTGTAGTGTGCAATAATTACGCACTGCTCGTGCTATGGCACCGGCAGGCAATTATGATCATTTCTAATTAATTTTTAACATAAAGTGTCGAAGGCTTCAGTGTTTCCTGATTAGCTCCACCAGAAGAAGCCACAAGAAGAAGCGGCAACCACTAGTACTGCACGGGGGCTTATAATAAAAGTGGAAACGAAAAAAACCAAGATCTCCAAACGTTCGCCTAGAGTAAACGGAACAGATAAGCCCGAGGCCGGGTGCTGCCTTCGAAATGAGATTGTCATTCAGTTGTCTCGGTGGCCGGATCACAAACAAAACGAAACCTTGTAGCGGTGGACCATATTTTATGCCTAATATATGCTCGTAACGAGCGTAAGCCACACACGCGTGCCCTCGGCCTGGGACAACCCTTCGGGTGCTCGATCCTTCGCAGATCCTATTCACTAACACCCCACGAGGAGGTGTCTTCTCCGGCTTTCGCACCGTACACACTGCGGTTAACGCCAAGGACTCTTTTCTTCTCTCTCTCACGCTCTTTCGATGCCATTGAGCTCTAAATTAATTTACTTGAAGAAGGGTGAAATCGGTGGCTAGTGGCACTCCGAGGACGAGCCGAAGAACGGAAGCGCCCAACAACAATCGATTCCAAGGTACAAGGCTATCAAACGGAAATGGAACTCGGCATACATTGCGCCGCCAAATGGCTACCGAGGCGCCTTGCTCCGCTCAACCCCAAGCCCGGGTTGCGATATGCTTATTATGTTGGAAGGCTCCGATACCGCCCGGTGCACGAGGCAACACATCCTTCCCAGGGCAAGTGCCCGGGCAAATACCTACACATCCCATAATCAACTACTCATTTCACTCTTTCACCCAAACCACCAGTGGAAAGAGACTCCCTATTTATCGGTGCCGCCTTTTTCCGGGGCCACAAATTGAAATGAAAACTCCCGAACATGGTGCCGTAAGTGGAATGTGAGCAACTAAAATCACGAGAAAAAGAAAACAATACCATGACAGGCTAGCTCCGGTGATCAAAGCCGAAAATTCAGATCCATAATTTTCCCGCCGGCCAAACGGGACCGGGCCACACGGCGCGAGAATCCTTCCCAGGATCGTTGGCGACGTGCTCGGCGATGCTCTGGGGTTCGCTTTCAACTGGCTGATTATGTTAATAGCAGCCATTATCGAGTGATATTTTTATTAAAATTTTATGCCTTGCAAGTTGCTTTCAAAGGTACCCCGAGAGCTCCTCCAGCGTGTGTGGCACGTGCAGCCACGATTCTGAGTACCAACTGCTTAATTAAGAATCGGAAGATGTGTCTGCTTCGCTCGAGGGGCCATTTTGTCTTTGGCAAAAAGTACACAGGAGCATATTTTGGTGGCAGCTAGCATTGAGCTACCGAATGAAATTTATCATTAAACATGAAAAGCGTTAAGAAGGATCGTTTCGTGTGCGGTTTGCCTTTTTGGGCAAACTACTTCCGATAATGTTTCTTTGTCATTATTTTTTTTAAAATAACCTCTATAAACTAGCTAAAATTGGATTTTAACTAAAATTTTTATGAGGCGTAACACATGTTGGAATTCGATTATTGATTTATTGTTTAAAATGTTAACCATTTGCTCCGACCACATATGGGTAAACTACGCTACAGAACTTCTCTGAAACTACTTGAACCCTTTTATGAAACATATTCCGTATTATAAGAAATTACGAACTTATTGTCTGAAATTCAATAAATGTACACGTTTGGGTGTAAACAAACATTCATGATTTAACAAAATGTACGAAAATCCAGAATCGGTCCTTTTTGTGGACTTGCTTCAAATGTGTTGGCGGCCATAAGTGAATACTCCCCTCTATGCTGATCAAATTTCAATCAAAAGATATGAAACTCTGGGCCTCTTTTTCACGGACACCAAAACAAACGGCGCCATATTTTTCCGAATGAGTCCACCCCAGACTCAAAACATAAAGCCCTGTCCATCATTAACAATACAAGAAGAATTCCCATATGATTAAACGCGTCCGAAATCGGGGACGCGTCTTACGGAATCGGCCACCAGCCTGATCACATTTTAATGAATGACAAACACGGCAGTCGTTGGTGATATATTCGGGTCCTGTTTTGGGTTCCTCAGCTTAAGGGGTTTACCTGTGGCGATTCGGCCGGTTGCCGTTGGATCGACTACAGTTACACGCCCAGCGTGCGGTTTATCAATTTCGAGCAGGAAATAATATCCGCTGATTTATGGCCACGTTTGATGGTATGTCACCAATGTGGAGCCACCATTTCTTCATTTTTTCTTCTTCGGCCACCGGGCAGCGCAGGCTTCGAAAGGCCTCGTGGCCTCGCGGCCTCGCGGCTATAGTGTTTTAGGAAGATTTGATGATGCTCCAACTCTCAGCTCACGCTCTGATGGGCCCCGTATGCAGATGTGACCATTGTGTTTCTTTTTTCATCTGTTTATGGTGGGCTATTTTTTCTTCATTCTGAGGCCTGTCATCTTGGTCGATCCGCTTCATGAAGCCCCGTGCCGTGGAACTTTCGAGCGTTGGAGATGGGTTTTTGATTAAGCCTGAACCGTTAATATTTAATTAAGGTGACTTGCTAGCGCCGCGGATGTCGCCGTTCCGTCGTCCGTCTTTTTCGTGATGTTTCGTGAATGGCGCAAGTCTGTCGCGGACCAACGGACCGAGCACTCTGGATGATCTAAGTGTATCTCGTTCGGAGCTCCACGGCCATCCACGGGTTATCTGTCGTGCATGGAGCTATAGTTGATAGGCACCATTCCCAGTTATCGGTCGGATTGGGTTCACTTTCCCACAGCTCTCGCCAGCGCTCCGAACGCCGGTGTGTATCGACTAGAGGCCATCAGACTCTGGAAGCGCCACCATCACCGTGGTGCTGCTGCTGGGGCTCAAATTAATTATAGCTCAGATATGTAGTCTCGAACCTGGAGTGCCTGGAGCCGCGTCATAGCGACTAGGAGAGGAGACTAAGAAAAAAAAAATGCGTGATTTATGGACCTTTCGTCTATGTTAAAAGGGAAATATGAACCATTCGTGGTTGATGGGATTGAAACTGTGCCACACACTCGGCGCCATCGGACAGGCGGAAAGTGGCCAAAATGTTCGATGTCTGGTGGCGATAGGGAGCTATCTGGTTAAAGTATCGCCCGAGAAATAAATAACCCGCCGAGCCATACCGTAACTTTAAAGTTTCATAATGTTTACGGGAAAGAAATCTTCCTTTAGACTTGTATCAAGCGTTTTTAATTATTCTCTCAAAAAGAGAAAGGCGATATCTTGACATCATCTAGGAGATGGGAAACTAACACAATTTACTTTCTTTTCCTTTTTGCTATTTTTTGCAGTTCCAAAGAAGGCATTTTCTGTATACATTTCAATAATGTTTGTGTTTCATAGATTAACGATGTTTTCTAAGATAGTAACAGTTCAATTGACCTTCCCGTTTCTATTCCCTAAAGGCTAAATATTAACTCTGTAAACGATAACTCTGACTCTAAACGATAAGGCTGTTCTTTGGTGTGTTCTTTTCCATTGTTCAACAATAGGTTTATAAAGCCAATCGATTATGAAATTTAAATGGTTGAATAGAAAAACACTTCTTTTTCTTTCGTTTAGCTTTAGAAGACTATTCTAATAGACTATACAACACATGGGCTGAAAAGTCACCGGTTTAAAAAACAAAACGCGTTTTTTTTGTTCAAAATTGACTTTATTCATCAACGTTATCTCCATCTTGAGCCGCACAGTCATTTCAGCGCTGCTCTAACATATCAATATCTCTTTTGTAGAACGATTTTCTTTTGCTTAAAGAAAGACCTTAGATAACCTCTTCATTCGAGCTAAATATCCTCGAGATGAGGATTTTTTCATTCCGATGACGATCATTATGATTTCGCAGTGAAGTGATGGATCCATGTTTCATCCATTGTCACATATCGGCCCAACAATTCAGGGTTGTTAATTTAAACATCATCTTAGAATCTTCAACACGTTCATATTTTTGGTCAACGTAAATTTTTAACTGGAACCATCTATGTATTAGATTCGAGATTTTTCATCCCACGTGTTATTTATGGCTCAAACTTTATACGAATCCACTTCGCTTCTTCATCAGAATTAAAAAACTGAACAAGTTTTGTGAAATCAATAAAACCGCCACTTTTTCGCCACAATCGCCCGCAAAAGTTAAGCCCCCAAAACCTGCCCGTTGCCAACCTCACCCTCTAACTAGGAAACACAACGCCGGGAAAGGCACGGCCGCGGCCTAAGTCTCTCCATCTCCGTAGGGGTTGCATATGTTTAGTGACTGCAACATAAGTGCAGAAGCGGAAACGAATACGGCCCCCTGGAAGCTGGCTGACTGCGGGCGAGGGCCGAAAGGGAGAATTAAGGGAACCGGCGTTGTCGTGGCCCTCGTGGAAGACGAGCGAAGACAGAACAATGCTCCTCCGCCGCCAGGATCCGGCGTAAGCGGTCCGAGCCCGCTGGAGTGGAGTCCGCGCCAGTGGCGCCAGTGGTGGCGGAGTAAATTGAGGACGATTAATTGACAGACTGTCAAGGGCTAACTATATCATTAGGATTTGCATCTTGCTTGTCATTTGTCAAAATGTAAATTTTCCCCCCCGGCCGTCCCAGCTGAACCCTCTTAGAGCTCAGAGGTCGGGCGCAGCGCAGAGTTGCTGCCTGAGAACAGACCGGGTAAGGACACTCTGGCCTAGCCGTTGACAGTGTCGTCGATGTTGCCACCGAGAGACTGGTGGACCTCCCTTGTACAATCCATCCGGCCCGCCATGTTCTGCAACTTCTTGTGACTGCCTTCCGTGTGATGGGCTTTTTCCGTGGCGTTCCGTGTCCTGATGAAAGGACCGAGCGGATCGAGCGGACCCTTCTTGCCCTGGACACTGCCTGCAGTGTTTTGTTTTCTGCCCAGCTCGGTCCGCCTGGCCCGCACTTCCTCCCCAAGAGCACTCGTCGTCGTGCTGTAATTTGTTTGGCGTGTCAAAGATAGCTCTTACTTCGATGCATCGCGTCAAGAACTCTCCAGTCGGGCCGGGCCGTGCGGCAGGGCCGTTTCCCTGGTTAGCAGTGCCTCAGGTATTGTGCCCCGGCCGACAGGTTCGGTTCGGCTGGACCACTTTTTTCCCGTCCTCTTGCGGCGGCAGCGTGAACAGTGGCGTGTTTTTGAGCGCACGGAGCGAAGGGCATCGCAATTCGCAGCTCGACACGTCGTGTGACAACTGAGCTTCTATGCGCAAACCGAGCACGGGCCAAGTTAGCAGACAAGCAGGGCACGGTTCGACATAACATTTTTAGAAACATCCTCAACTCAACCGGGCGCGGGGCGCACCAAGGAAGAGGCTGATGAGTCTGACGGTGGTGCATAAATTTACTCCTCTGTTCGCCGAAGCAACAAACAACCGATCGCTACCTTTGAGGGAATCCTCTTCAAACACAGAGAAAGCGGACGGACCGTGGCAGGGAGAGAGAGAGAGAAAGGACTGTTTTAACTGGAGCACTTTTTTCTCGGCTCCCGGTTTCACGGCCCGGCATTCGGGGAATGCTAATTTGTGACGTATTATGATGCACATCAACGTGGCGTGGAGGCTTTGGCCGCTATTATCATGTTCCGTTCTGTTTGACTTGACAGATGATTAAATACCTACAATGTGGCGTAACATCTTGTAAATTGGCGCGGCGCGAGTCAGAGGGGTTGATTGAAGGGGTTGAAGCGCGCTCATTAGGAATGGAAGCGCTTGGCGCAACAGCGTCGACGGCATCCAGGAGCACAAGGAGCGCGGCGACAGTCAAAAATGGCATAATGTCTACACGTTGATAAATGTAACCATTATGCATCATTAGCTGGTTATGTAGTAGGAAAAAATGAACCGAATCCTGCCGCCAAGGGCGAGAGCAACCAGATTTTTGGAAATACTGATGTGAAAGCCTTGTTGGATTTCAAGGAACAATGTTTTCTTTTTTATATAAAGTGTTAAGTTTTTTTTGCATTTTTTAATAATATTATACAAACGAATGCAATGTTGTGTAATTTATGCAATTATGTCGTTCTGACAAAGATCAACTTTGTACTTAAAAGGAGATAAACAATTTCACGCTTAATTAAAACTTGTCTGCTACAATTTCCAGTTCGCATTATTTCTGTAAATAAATGCGAACATTAATAATTATGAACCACTTAACGCTTAGGCTTTCAACAGACGTTCGATGATGACGTATCTGCCAGCCATCTCCAGCGTGATTCAATTACACCGTCTCCCGATGCTAATCGAATGTGCCACACTTGCCACGGTGCAACCTCGCCGATTATCGCAGCTATCGCATTCAGCAAATGTCAACACCTCAACGCAGGCGAAACCCACTGTGCCACGCGATTGCGAAAATGCAATCGATCCCCGGCGGTATCGGTCTCCGATCTCCGATCCACTCGCCTGCGCTCGATAATGACATGATTCGGACCATTCTCATTAGCTTATCGGAGACGACCGATCGGCCGGAAAGCGATCGAACGAGGCCAACATAAGCCTGTCCACAGGTATGATGGCCCCAGCATATCGGTTTGCCTGCATCGATCATTCGATACACCCGGCCTGTGATCCCGGCCCCTACGGTAGAGCTCAAGTAGATCATTCGGCTTCATTCCGGTCCGGTCGAAACTAGCGGTGCAGCGGTGCGATAGTGGACCACTTTGCTGACGAGTTGCTGCTCCAGTTGCGAAAAGCACCGTTTAGGATCGACGAACCCCTCCCCGGGCAGGTTGGGTTGAACGGAGAAGAAAAATAGATACATCGTCCCGGGGAATCTGATGGCAAACGGACAGCATAAAACGAATCCACCGTGTCCACGGCACGGCGAAACAGAGAGAGAGAGAGGCAGAGACACTGTCGAGTTAATACTGAAATATGTTCATAGTCTTGCAGTGCAACAACATTTATCGCACACAATTTAAGCATGCTGTACGAGTGACATAAACATCGGCCACCCTCCGCCACCCATTACTCGTGGACGGATCGGGACCTCCTGCGTGAAGAAAATGCCCCCGCAGAGCACGGACAGTCCGTTGCAGACCTCGGACGCGACACACGACACACGACATTCTTGGACCGGGGTGCCAGCGCTGCTGACTTCTGGGACCGGCTTCAATCGGTAGTCGCCTCAAAATGCTCTCATTTGGCGTGAAATTATTTTATTCTCGGTCATAACATAATTCAACCGATATCTAATAGTGCAGCACGCGCTCTACGGGCTGGCCGGCGTTGGCAGTGCCAGTGGCAACCAAGTCGAGGTCCGGTTGGTCCGGCGATGTTTAGTAGTAGTTTTGGTACTGTCAAGACGCAACACTGAAGCCAATCTGTCCATCACAGATGTGCCCGGGGGTTGTACAACGGTCAGTGCAGCCGACGAGTCACAGTAAGGGCGACTCTAGGATGTCCTTCTATAGCTCCAAGAAGTAAGTCTATAAAAAAAACCTTTAACAAAATTTTGAAAGATTTTTTGCGAAATAAATGGAGTTTGCAAATTATAACACACATCACTAGTAAAGACAAAGATAAAATAACAACTTCTTATTTCAAGTAAAGTCAAATGTTTCTCGAAAAATATTTTAATCATGCATCGAGTTGGATCATTGAATTAAAGAGCGAATTGGAAACAGATGCAATTGGAATGGGGTAGCTTCAGCGCTTATTGACCACTGTCTGAAAATCCTCCGAAGAAGCCCGGCTAGCCGTTGCCCCACATCGGCCAACGGTTACTCAAAAGGTCCAACACCAACAGGAAGTTACTTCTCTGTTACACTTTGCCTATTTATTCGCTCAATGCATATCGGAACCTCTGTCCTCGGGCTCCGGGTCAGAGCGTTTCGATTTTTGCCAATGTCCTCGACCATAGGATCGGGTCGGCCACCAGAAACCGCAGCTCGGTTTGCGCGATGTGATGGGCGCATGTAATGAAAGCATAAATTCACAGCACCCGTCCCCGTCCCCGGCAACTGCTGCCCGCTTGCCAGGGACAACATAAAAGAATGTCAAATTCATATGGGCACGGTTTCAGTCAGGGGATGATTTTATGCGCCCCGTCCCGCCCGACAACTCCTTCGGTGGGGTCAGCGTTTGACGAGAGCGAGGAAATAAAATAAAGTAAAATAAAATAGGTATAAAATGTAATGTTTTTGTTATGCTCCTGCTGTAGCCGTGGCCGTCGTCGACGACGTCGGCGTCCGGATGATAGTCGTCATCGTTTGCTGGCGGTCGTTTCCAGTTTTCCCTTCATTCGCAGCACGCCACGGCCACCCCGAGGGGACCGAAAAAGCTTAAGGGCGTGACTACGGGCCGGCCGGCCACAACGGACCCCGGGAGCCGTGGCCTAGCTTCCGACTTCTTCCGGACAATATTTAAAATAAATCTTAATGATACGACAGTGTTTATATTTGTCACACTGCGCTAGCCCCCACATGTCGTAGCCCCGGCGGCGGCCGCAGGGTGAGCTCAGGACGGGAAGGGCAGCGGGGTGACCGAGCGGTGGCCGTGACGGCGCTCCTGGATGCCGGCATTCCTTCGAGCGTCAAGCTGTCTTGTCAGTGTTTGTTAGTTTGCCGCAGTTGAGATGAAAATCTATTATGCAGAAAACAGGACAACGGCGATCTCAGTCCCAGACAGCACACAGCACCGCCGTGATGATTCTGCCGCCCATTCTGGCCGCCCCCGCCCAACCCCACGCCCACCGCCGGGTTGGGCGAAACGTTTTCATTTCAACCATTCACCGACTCCGACTACGACTCCACTGACATATGCAAGCTTTTTCCGAGTTTTTCACCGGGCGCTGGATGCCGAGGTTTAGGAAGCTCGCCCCCACCAGGCGGGGCCACCCACACACCCACCCGCCTCCCGGCTGCCAACACACATCTCATCAAATGCTGTGTGTGTTTTGTATGCTCCGGCACGGTAGCCGTCACCGGCACGTCCCCATAGCCACGAGCGCCAGAAAGGACACGGCAACCACATTAAACCCATCCAACACATGTTCGACCCCCATTCGCCGTCGCTGCCGTCGGCGCCACCGGTTCAAAAAGGACTCGTCGCCGGCGGTGCTGGTCAACTTAAGTCGTCGTGAAACTAAAACCGGCCAAATTAATCCCAAAGAGAGAGAGAGAGTGAGTGAGAGAAAATAAAAGTGAACGCGTGGCGGGCGAAAAAGCGTGGCGTCAGAACGAGAGGGAAGAAGAGCTGGCAATGCTCTACGGGTCCCCGGGAAAAACCGGAAATTCTAATCCAAATTATAAAACTAAACTTGACGACAGAGACGGAGTTTCATTTCATTAGCCGAGATGAGTATGTGATGTGACTGCGGGAAGCATCTCAAGGGCCGGGCACGCCGCCCAGGATGCTGGTGCCCGGGATTCGTAAGGAGATTTTCATGTTGAGCGTTGAATTTCCCTCGCCATGAATGATGAATGGCTGTCCGGGAATCCTTGGCGATTGTGGTTTAAAAGGAACCACTTTGAGCTTTTCTCTTATCGTGGTGGGATATTTTTATTAGCCTCATTGGCACAGCTTCTGCAGGAGCATTGTTGGTCGAATTGGGCGGTTGATCATAAGCCTGACCAATCTGAACTCCGATGCGATTCTTTTAAATGAAGGGGCATGCAAATAAATCAGTGATCGTAGAAAATACGATAGGCAATACACATGCACTGGAAGTTGGTCACATAACGAAACATAACACTATAGATTTGTAAAATGAAAAAAATTATAAAAAAGCCTTTTTTGAAACTTTTGGCTGCTTGCTGTATGCATGAGAATAACAAAAATTAAAACCTTTCATTATATTAAAATTATTGAAAAAATTAGAATCATATTCTAATGTAGAAAAGTTGTTTATCTACAGAATTTAATTTAAATTTACAACCAAAAGAAGATAACGACTGTTGAAATTTTCTGAAATTCATGTTTTTATACAAAATTATCAAGAAAATTAATGTGATCCTCCAACATCAAGCTTTCATGTGACTCAACGTATAGTTCTGTGTTTCTATATCAACAGCGCACAGAGAATCGTGATAAAAATTAAGAGACAATCCAAGGTTTGAGGTAGAAGCAAATGCTTGTACTTCTAGAAAATTACCCCACGGAAGGTCATGTTGGTTGCCTTCGCCTCTAAACAGTCTCTTTTGTGACGAGCTGTGGGTACATCATACCACAATTAATAGGACTTGGTCCGTCTGTTCGTTGATGGTTCCCGTTAGCTCCTGGTTATGGGTTACACCACAACCCCGAAAGGACGAGAATACCAGCGTCGACGGGATTAGAATAGAACGCCATCCGTTTCGTTTTTGCATACATTCCACGTTCCCGTATTTCGGCCACATTCTTTCTCATTCGTTGGCTCAACACAAACTGTCGCTCCCGCAAATTCTAAACACAATGAAAATGAAGTACAACAGGCGGCGTTAAGTGGCGTTTGCGAATCGTCCTAAGACTCGGGCTGAATATTTCGAAACAAACGGAATGAAAATTGAGTATTTATTCTATGTTTATCATCATTACTGTGACGGTTAAGCGGAATGAAAGTGGCGGCGAAATCCTTTCGCCGAACAGCACCCGACTCTGCACACCGGGCTCCTTATTTCCGAATGCGTTTTTGTGCCGCATTGCCGCTCGGCCATTGATCACCATAAAAACGGTTTTTGGGCGATCACCGAGGTGGTCGCGTCAGCATAGCGCGCTGGTCAGTACACTACATAAAAATTCCCGATGCATGGGAACTCTCCAGTCTGGCGGTTATTTGGCCGGTGTGGTTTCTTTCGTCGTGGTCTTCGGAAACGGTCCGCACACGGTTTCCGTCTCCATCGCCGAATTTCCAGGACCGCGAGAGTGGACGCGCGAAACGCCCGGACCGAGACCTCACGAGAAGCAATGAATCATTGAACGTGGAATAATATTTATGTGTCTTTTGTTGCTGTTTTCGTTTCGTCATCATGCACCGGACTCTCGGACTCTGTGCTTTTGTTGTGTTTATAAACATACGGCCCCAACATACGTCTTCGGCGGCATCGGGGACGACGACGGCGATGGCGACGGCGACGAGTACAAAGTTTTGTTTTGCTTTGTCTTTGGCTCTTTTGGCATTATGCTCTTTATGCTGCTGAATGATATGATATTGCTGCTGCCTGCCGCTGCCGCTGTCCGGTCAGACCGAAGACGGTGAAATTGTATGATTTCTCTTTACCATAATCGTATTTATCTTGCAATATCGCGTATCTCAATGGACAATATTTCTTTCGGGCTTTTGGGTCCTTCTAAGTCACGGGCAGCCCATCGACAGGCGATTACCGGTGATGGATACTCATACGATTCTCGAAAGAAACCGCTGCTGAAACATCACGCTCCAACGTCTGTTCGTTGCTGAAAAGAACTGAAATTGCAACATTATTTTCATTTCGAAAGATTAAGGAACAACTGTCACAACAGAATCGCCAATATTTTTTAGACATTGCCACAATGTAGCAAAATGGTTGACTGACTTTTAAATAAGTCCTTATTTACAGACGATTTTGTTCTGGTGTTTACTTTATAATATCATAATTAAAAATGAATCTAAATATATTTGAAGAGATGGAAGTTTAATATTTCTGTCACTTTCGTGTCTTCATGATACGATTTTTACGAAATAAAAGATAGACATTCTGGATACGATATACCTACCATTGTGACCACCGCGGAGGTGGGAAGCGAACCACAAGGTGGGAGAAATAAATCAACCCCCGCTACCATCCCCACTAGTGGCCACTTCTAGCGGGCCCGGATCGGATGCAAAGTTTCTACGAATCCGAAGGAACAAAATAAATTTATCCGATGCAAACCTCAAACGGACATGAAATAATTAGTTTTTTTTGCCTTCTCTCTCTCTTTCTCTCTCTTCACTCCAATTCATCTTGGGAATCGAACTCGAAGGTGGCCACATATCGGCCACAGCACACTCACTCGGTCGGTCGGTATCGGCGAAACCCGCCCAAAACCGACCTTTACGGCCAACGAATGATTTCAAAACGATCACATTCGCCGCGCTATCGGGTGAATCCTATCGGTCCCTGCATAAATAAATCAAAAATTAATTAAAAATATGTTTCGCACAAACCCAACACCAAACACACGTTGGATCCAACGTTTGGATTCAGCTCTGTGTATGCGCGGGTTTTGTGAAATGTTTTTCTAAAAAACATAAATATCTCGCATCTTTCCAGCTCAGCTGCTCGGGCCGCGGTCCGGCGAAAAAAATGGTCTGAAACGGATATTGATATTTCGCGTTACCCTCGGACCTTGCGGACCTCAAGAGTTATGTTGTGTTCATTTTTCAAAGCCGAACGGCTTATGATTCGATTTCGTAAAGTAGAAATTGTGGCCCTTTCAACATGTTCCCGAACGCGGGAGATTATTTGAAAAATCAAGACACTCCCCAATGAAGCTAGGCTTCACTCATACCGTGGCCCACCGTTCGTCGTGGTCGCTAAATTTATTGTTTCGAGCGAGTCGCCTGCACCCGTCACGTCGGGGGTGATATTTCTTGTACGGGGTTCTCACTCCGCTCTTCGACGGCAACGGGACTCCATCGGCGGGGTTGGTGGCACGAACAAGGGAAGCAGAACTGGGAGCCCCGAACGCCCGATGCATCAAGTTCTGGTTCTTCTTCGCGCGGCACGAATTATTTCCCCGGGCCTCGGAGTGAAAGAAAAATTTACGGCGGAATCTTTGGACGGCGTCCTGATAGTGTCCAAAGATGGCATGTCACGGTGCCATGTGAGTCGACGGCGGCGGCGGTTGTATATGGTGGCGGCTATCAGCGCACGGCTCATCAGCGGTGGCTCAGGCCTGCATCCGGCGGGCTCCGCGAGCTCGCTTCGCCGGCCGGACGAAGCTCTGGACGAGGACGTGGACCGCTTTTAATTTATGGAAAAGACAAAGACATGGAATTGATTTTAGTTTGATGATAGTCGATAGTGATAGGTCCTCCGGTATGGTCGATTTTTTCCTGCTGTTTTCCTTCCTTCTACCGCGTTTTTTTGTTTATTCGGCGCGGTAATCAATTTCACGAGATCCAGAACCGCGTTGGCTGGCCTGCCAGACTGCCAGCCTCGCAAGCCCCGGCGTTGCGAACCGGCGTGAGGCGGACAGGGGACAAGCGGCCGGCATCAACAGACTGTCGAGCATAAACATAGCTGCCGTTGCCGAACACCGTCCGAGCAGAGTCCTCCGGCCAGCCTTTTATGCACACACATTAGTTCGGCCACATTGCTTCGTTCACATTCTCGGGAACGCTTGCAGCGCGCACGCTGCAAGTGAAACAATTTCACGCCAAACAAATTTCGCCAACGATTTGTTTCACACAAAAACGCTAAATAATGGGAAAACATCACGCGACGTCGGCGACCGGAGGCGTTCGACTGTGTTCGATGAGCGCCGCGCATAAACAACGATTGGGTGATAGAACATAAACAGCGAAGAAGCCATTTTGGTGCTTATGTTTTAAGAACCGGAAGCGTCAGTCATATGGAGCCATTTTCAATGTAATTTTCAACTTGAAAAGTAAATGGTCAAATAAAAGACACAACGCTACACGAAGGAGATGGAAAATTAGACCTGGGCTTGATCGGGGTGATAGCTTCATTCTTTTCCTACCAGCCGCTTCAGCGATTGCTTCTGCTCGGAGGCCACCAACCGCCGTCCTGTCCATCCCCCCGTGAAACGTGAAGGAACAGCTGGCTTGCCACGGGAGATGAAGCACAAAGATCGTTTGCAACTTGCACCGGTAATTATCACCTTTAGTCGCCGTCATCGTCGCCATCGGGACCGGTGAATGTTTGTGCGCAAAAGCAAAAGGGTGCAAATGATCGCGTCGCGACAATCACCCATCAGTTCGGTGGAATGTGAAACCGGTTGGGGGGGACCACAACATACCGGAGGGAGCGTGCGGTGCGATGGCGTTCTTCTTGCTCCGCTTTTATGCTGCAGCAGCTGCATTTATCATCCAATTCTACCAACGCAGTTTAATTAGCATCCGCCGATCGAAACGATCGGAACCTTGTACGTAAATTTGTATTTTTATTACTGCATTTAGGTATATTGAATTTATTTTTAGATTCATTTCAAAACACTCACTTAAGTATAGTATCCTTTCTACGAAAGCATAAATTGGACCTTGCTCAAACTAATAATTGGTTACTTATTACTGTGGCCAAAATTATTGGAAAATCGCTCGTAAAGCTTGAAAAATCTTTCTTTATTCTTCTAAGTCTATGTAATTACCGATTTGTTTGTTTCAATTTTTCGAAACGGTCCACAAAATACGTTTTTGGAATAGCCTTCAACAGATGTTTGGTTCCGGCTCCTGTCTCACTATTGAAGGTGTCCTTCGAACGGTCCTTGGAATCTAACGAATGCTCTAAACATACATTGTGCTAAGTCAGGCGACTGTGGTGGTTACGGATCGGTTATGGGCGAAATTTGGGCGAAATAATCGCGAAAATGAGATGCAAGAACCAAGAATTGTGTTTCTCCCCAAAATCCGGACTTTTTTGAAGAACAGCAATACGTACACCATGTATTAGTATTCTTTGTTGGCCATTTGGAAGGAATGCATGATGCACCACACCACGATTGTTTTTGTCACAGTAGTATTATCCGTTTAAGCGATCTCTTGTCATACATGCGGTGCTATCCGGACTTCATGCGGCTTCATCCGGCTAATCATGCTTAATTTGTTTAATCCATATCATTTTTTCCTCTTAACTAAGTTTTTAAAATTGAAACCGGAAGTTATTATTATTATTTGCTGCTGTAGAACGTTCCATAGAATACAAAACTTGGAAAATCACATCACGCACACCATCGATTCGCTAGTGTATGTATTCAATGCATTACAACCATGACCATTCCGTAATACTAAACGACATGGCTTGGACTCAACAATGACCAAAGCATTAGCTCAAAACATATCCGAACCGACGCCGAAAAATCGTCTTGCGGACCTGCGCTTCCTTTATCAGCAACCCAGACCAACGACCAACTCATACACTATCCTACCCTGAAATTGACTGTAATCCGAGAAATTATTGATATTATCATTTCCTGCACACCGCCACCAATCGCGGTTCTGCTGATGGTCTGCATATTTTTCCGAACTTCCTGGATCCCTGGACTGTAATATGACAAGACGCGTCCCAGGACTCGCACGGGCGGTCGGGAAAATGAACGGATCACAACCGCCACCGGCGTGATAGGTAGCGGTGGTAAGAGCTGGCGGTAAGATTATTGGTTGGCGGCCCAGCCGCGTCTTATGTCATTTAGCATTTAGCACAAGATTGCAAAAATTGTGCCCTACGCCCTGGCCAAGTTCGAGACCGTCGGGTACTCGAGACCGGATGAGGAAAGGTGATCATACTCCGAGCCGAGCTTATTTATTTTTCTCCTTCACCGTTTCTCACGTCAAGGATCGGGACATCAGGGCCGTGAGCCAACCAGTGAGGGTGGGAGGCAATTTATCCTGAACTGCTGAACTCAGGCCCTAATTAAAAGCTGACCAAAATAGATACCTTCTTCACCGGGGCCGGGTGGACGTGAGATGTCGGGCCGGCCATCGGGGCACATTTCAGTCACATACTGCTATCTTTCGCCAGATAGCACATGCAACAACTCGTAACAGACATGTGAGAAAAACTCCTCCGTGGCCCAGACTCTGGTGGAAAGGCTTCAGTCAACAGTGGGGGCGGGCGGACAATGGGACCGCTCGGTGTGTGCCGGTGGCCAAAAATTAGCCAGTGAACCGGAAGGAGCCCTAGCCCTGTAACTAACGGGCAAGAAACGTGCCATTATCGTCACCGTTGCCCATCGCAGCGCCATCCTGTCAACCGTGAAGGGTCGCCCGATTACCCGGTGTGTGTCGCCGCAAATCTGCTATCTGCGGTCCGGATCCTTGCGGAACATCCCATCGGTGGTGGCGACCGAAATCGGCCAAATATCTTCATATTAAATGAACGTGATTAAAGTCAACATCTTGTGCATGATGAAGTTTTCCGTCCCGCACTTGCTGAACTTTGCCGAATTTTTCTGCTGCTTCGTCACAAAACGATGTCCGGCAAAACTTTGTCCGGCCCATCGCAGGGTGACATTATTGGCCAATCCTGGGGCGGTTTGGTTTTGGTGGCGGAGATGGCGATTGGCAACAGTGTACACTCTTCTCCGGCCAACTCTCTGCCGTCTTGGTTCTGCCGGACGGATGCCTCATCGGGTGAGCGGAGAAAAATTGGTATTACGAGCACGCTGGTGCCATGATGAAGACATTAACGCGAAATGCGGGACACTACCATGTGGCCACACATACACAGGGGACGGGATGATCTCCAATCCTCCGGCCACGGGCACGAAGCCATCACTGGGCGCACAAGTTCCGAACGCGCCGTCTCATAAACGGCACTTGGGCGATATGCGACTGTTTCTAACCGGACACACAGAAAACTAGCTAATTGTGGTCAATCAATCACCTGACGGGGCACATCCGTAGCATCGGTTCCACTATTTTACAAACTTGGTTATGTTTTGGTACGGTAAATCTTTTGCGGCGTTTTATGTTCCGTTGTTTCATTCAGTTTTGTAATCGAACCGACCGGCCAGCCAATAATCATCCGAGTTTTGCCTGTTCACTTTTTGCCAACTTGTTTGGGGCAGCAAAAACTTGAACGGTTTGCATGTTACACCAGCTGCACAAACGTGGAACAATAATTTTTAATTAGCTACATATCACTCAATTAACACCTCAGGCTCTAGCAAACCGGCGTTGATGAAGTGGCAATAAATTGCTGCTCTTGCATGTATCAGTCACCGGAGCACACAAACTCGCACAAGTGCACACGTACAGCGTAGTTGTGTCCGGTTTTTTCTATCTACCGACACTTCCGGTCCGCAGCATTAACGGGGGCTGATGCTGCAATTATGCTGCAAAACATGCAAGCTGACGTGCCGACCGGGTTGACGGGTTACCTTCTTCTGGAGAAGGACGACTGGACACACCCACACATACACAAAGCAAAAAAGCGCCAACGATCCATCAATTATCATTATGTAAATCATTAAAAATAATGAAAATAAATTTTAATTACCATTAAATATCCGTAGTGATGTCCTTAATTTGTCACTCACAAAATTGCCTTCCGTTTTTTGTCGGGATCACCACAAAAACGGCCTTTCGCCTGCGTCGGGGTGAAAGATGAAGCACACAATGGGACGGATTTATGTTGCAAACGCCACAACATCATCGCGAATGTTTTGCGCGTTTTTCCGGCAAAGCGAAAATGGTGAGGTTTTGAGCTATTGGCTTTAACATAAAATGATTACCATTCTTGAGCGAACAAACAGTTCAATTTTCTCAACTAGTTTTAGGCATTTTTTTGCATTTACATAAACACGTCGATTGGAAGGCAAACATTTTAGTAGATTTTCCTCGCCGTACCATTAATCGCTGAATGGCTCAATGATCGAGAGCGTTGAAAATTATACATGGCAATCAATTTTTGAAATCTGCTTTTGTGCCTTGTAGTATAATTTTTCATAGACAGAAAATCGTAATTCGTAGATCATCCGTCCAGTTTCGGTTCGGATCAATCGGTTTCTAAGCGAAAGACGTCGGTTTGAGAATTTGAGGGTAAGTTTTCAAGTTGCTGCTCACTACGACCGTGTCCGTATCAACAATATAATAAATATAAATTATAATAATCTTTTATTGGTTGCATAATACCAAACAATTCTTGCTGAAGTAGTAAGCAATGGGTAAGAACATTTATCATATTTGAACTATAAATGGAAATTCTTGCTACTCTACAATATATGTGCAATGCAGTAAAACACTCAAAACAGTTAAATAAGTTTAAATAAGAACCCGTAAAATGGTGTTCGGCCAATATTGGCTGAAGGTGCTCTGCTACGTATGATCCTGCTGCACGATCCTTCGTCCGCAGGATAATCTACAAAAGATCGACAACGAATCCCTACAAAGAAAAACTCACCCAATCGCATATTTTCCAGTTAATTATGTTCATGTTCTATGTTCGGTGTCTCATCGCGTTTCGTCACTTCCATCAGCATGTTGGGCCGTTAGCGGCGATCGGGTCCGCGATCGGTGGCCACCGCGAACGGCTACTAAATCGTCCGCTCAAGATCCCGGACAGTAGTATCATTTTTTAACCATAAGAAATCTTCACTTCATCCCCACAATCTTTTATTTATGCCCATTTAAAGCGCATTCTGCGGCGAGCGTGAGACATGGTGAACCATCAGCTGTGCTCCTTCGGGAATCGATACATCGGGCAGCTCCTTTGCCCGTCACCCATCCCAGAAACAGCCCCGAAGGTCCAGCCAGTGCGCTGCGCATAAACGCGCATAAACAGTGCACGCATCGGCAACATACACGGGCGCGGGACCGATCGCCCGGTCCTCGGTAATGATCTCTTTTGTTTCTTTTTTTGTTCGCTTTCTCTCTCTTTAGCGTCCCACAAGGATCGCGAGGTTGTCCTGGTCCAGCCACTGAACCAGCAACCGAACAGGGCAGGAAAAGTGCAGTGCAGAAGCTCCAATATACAGTCTGATAATTCTCCGCCCGCTGTCGCGGAACAAACTGCACCCTTTGTTCCATAAATAATCCTGGCGGCCACGGCGGCGCGCACCGTACTGCTCCCGGTGTATTATGCTGCAGTGCATGCGCTGGTCAGAATTTGAGCTGTAATTTAAGCTCCCTCTCCCCACCCGTGGGCCACAACAGGACCCGGCCAGGGTCCGGCATTGCACCGGCAACGGGGCCGGCCGCTCCGAAAAGTGCCTTGAAATACCGAAAATCGTGACACATCATTCTCCTTCTGTGTTGCTGCTTCCTAAACGGGGAACCGGGCGACGCCGACCTCGAGCCTGCGCGCGATCGACATTCGATCGGGGATCGGGGGTATTTTAAATATTCTTGCGGCTCCTTGCGGGGCACCAGCAGCTTCGTTCGGATGTCCTCTGGGGCCCTGCCCGAGAATGGTCAAAAAACCGTATCGGCTCAGTGGGAACCCCCGGCCAGAACCAGCGCGACATTCTTTTTGCGCCCGCAAGATCTCCTCTCGCCGGTGGAAATCAGATCAGTATTGCTTGCGGCGAGGCTCGAAGGAAATGTTGATCGATCATCCTAGCGCACCGTGGACGAAGAGTGTTGTCTTCAATTATCTGAATTCCATTTGATAGTTTGCAATAACTAGTTTCAGAAGATCTACGAAAATAAACCTCTCAGGGAAGATCTATTGATGCGATGCAGCTGTGAAAAGTAAAAGCAGGGAACCATAGCTCTATTCAGCTTGGGCAACTGGATTCCGTTTCGCTTCAGAGAATAGCTTTCGAAACCGAAATTTTTTTCGGAAACTTTCGAAGTCTAGAAAAAGTGCTCAATCTTGACCACCCTTGTCAGGTATGGTCCCTTGCTACTTTTTCAAAGCGTTCCGTGACTCCGTCACTCGAACGTTACAATTACAATACCCAATCTTGCTAGCCGGGCCAACAATAGCTCTCAACCCCTCGCTCGGGGGATATGTTGTTGCCCATTGTCTACCGGCAGCAAAGTGCACAACAACGAAGAACACCTTTTCGGACGGAACACCTCGCGGAGCGCGAAGCAGCGTCGACGACGACAACCGGCGGCATCCCATCTTACAGACCATGGCATCGCCCATCGCGGCCGCGGGAGCCAAGAGACGAGTTGAGTAGCATGAGAAATCCTGGGGCCGGCCGGAGATTTACCGATCGCATTGTTGCGATAAACACGCATTTATGCTATTTATTGCAATTGATTCCGTACTTTGGCTCCCCATCCGGCACGACCGGCAGGAGCCAGCGGAATGCCACGGAATGTCCTGTCCGGTCGTTGGTGGGACCCTGCGCCGGGCGGTTCGGTGCACGTGTTTTATTTCTTTCTTCATTTCATTCCTTTCGATACTTCATCGCATCGGCAGAGGTCCTTCGGGCAGCCCTCGTCGATAACCTCGGGAGTTGCGATTGCAGGAGTCACTCGATTTCCAGTGCCATTATTATTGTTATTAGCATGGAAAGGTTACACCGGTCTGAGGTTGACGCCATGGCACCAGGTTGTGGGCTGTGCTTCTGGTTCCCCGGTTCATCTCCTAGCTCCTAGAATACCCGGCGAAATATCAATCAAACGTCTCGACATCAATATATTACCGCAGCGGTCCCAACAATTCCAATCCCGTCGCTACAAATTAGCACCCGTGATGTGTGGGATCCGAATTAAAGTGCATAAACGTATGCAAAAAGTCATTAGCATAGACCATCCCCGCCGGCGCATTATGGTGGATTTATGGGCGCCCGCGAGGCAACTAGGATCGGGCCTGATTTGCCTGGCCGAGACCGCGAACATGGCAGAAAATCGACACCGCATGAATGTTTTGTACTGCGGTAAATGTTCTGTCCTCCGTCTGAGCCCAGACCCGGGAGGCATTCCTAGAGAGGTCTTCCGGGGCCGAAACGTCTTCCAGACGTCGAGAGACCCTTCGAAAGGGCGCAGATGGCGCGATGCAGAAAGATGCAAAACTGTCGATGCGTTTCGCTTCGTTTTTTTTTTAGTTTTTGTTGTCCGATGCGAGATGTTACGCTTTCCTGGAGAACTTCTGGAGAGTAACACTCGACCCCGCCCCGCCTACCACCCGCGGGCTTCGTGGGGACGAAGACGCGAAGAAAATGCCGAGAGGGCGAAAGATGGAAAGAAAGATACGGCTGTTATTATAAAGCGATTCCGGTGTTAATTCCCAACAACTTGATGGCACTCGACGCTGAAGCTCACATATTTTACCCGAAACACTTCGCCGCTCCGTCCTCCCGCTGGAGAACCCGGGGGGAGGGGGTTCTGCGGGAAGCGTCGTGGAGTAGTGGCCGATGGCGCGCTTGTTTGTTCCACATATGCATAAATAGCAACATATCCAGCACGGCACTGGCGACGACGGCGATGCACACACCGAGGGCTGTTAGGGTCTCGCTCGCTCGCCGGCCCACTCCCCGCCCGCCGGCATGGAAGGGTGACGAGTCTGGAAAGGTGACAAACAGATAGGGATTTCTGGGAAGCCGCCGGCGGCGGAGCCTGCCGTCGGTGACCTGATGTGTCGGAAAGAATCTTTCAATAGGTTATCGTGACCACGGATCGATGAGGTGGGTTCGGTGTCGAGGGTTGAATAACCTCCCTCAAGAACGGCATGCTAATGTGGGGCTGCAGGGCAATCGGAGCAGCTAATCTTTCCGTTTCCCTACTGCCAGGGTTTTCCGAGATGCAATCAATTGACGGTTCGAAGTAAGTACAACTTTTGCCAATAGCCCGGCTGACGTATTGCTAATATGAAGCTTCAAGCTACCGGTTACTTGAGCTTTGAACTAGGAACTGGGAGACGCTTGGAACGCAATTGAGAACACAGTTTAAACATTACCTAGCAAAATAGTAGTTATCATACTTCAATTGATTTTCAGTGATCGTAAGTATAAGGATGACATAACTTTATTCAGTCTTAAAAGTTAACCATGAAACCCGTTTTTCAATGACCTATTATGGTGTGGCACATCATAGACAAGAATTAGCACAACTTCTGGAAACAACTCATAACGCTTTTTGTCTCGCGTGATTCTTGCTCCAAGGGAATTAATATTTCCATTTCTTTTCGTTTCAAAAAAAACTTAGAAAAGTTCACCCTCGAAAGATTCACAAGTTTACTTATCAAATGCTTTTACCTACAGGAACTTGGTAAACATCTGCTAAACTTAAAGTGTAATAGAATCAACGAAAAATGATGGCTTTTGGCGGTAATTCCAATAGGTGACAATGCGAGAGACTCTTTACTAAACGCCAGAAGAAGTATTATGGAAACTCTGTAATAGTTTCCGTAAGAAAATAATCAACAACAGCTTTGCTGAATAATGAGTCAAAGGATCGCAAATATTTTGGAAAACATTTCAACACAATCGAGGCACAAGTCACCGCCCGGTCGCGTCCATCGTCCGTCCAGATCCCACGCTAGGGTCCAGAGGTCCGTCCAACAAAATCGGCCTCCGGACCGCCGTCGAAAAAACACGTCCCAAAGAAGACCGGACCCGGGAGTGATCCCCAGTTCTCAGTAGGCGGGGTATGTTACAGTGCATCAAATCACCGTTTTATGCTCGAAACACCAATTGAAAGGCCGGGCCGCGGGATGGTCGCGAAGCAAAAACTGAAGCAGTTCAAGAGTTTGGAGCAAAACAACCCGGGCCTCGGAAAAAAAGACACTGGCAAAATAAAACGCCAAGAAAAACGCTTCAGAAACGGCGGACTGAATTTCAATGCCCCGGGCTCCGGTAGTCACTCCTTTTCGGGAGATTGAAATGATATCCATCGTGATGCGATGAATATGCAGCGGTGCCCACGTGGGGAAGGTGCAACCGATGCACCGATGCATCGACGGCTCCGCTGCGTTCGATTCGTGTTCTCGTTCTCTCTCATTCTTTCCGTGTTCTCCGGTCTGTCGCTGTTTCGGTCGAAACTGGTGTTGGTGTTGCAGCCAGGGGTGCAGGTGTGCTGGTGCGTACGTGTGCCCGGAGCATTATGTATGTTTCCATGTAGCCAACGTTGGACCAACTTTTTGCATCAACCCAGCCCCAGCTCGCGCGAAGCAATAGACGTGGTCCGAGCTCGGGTGATCCGCTCTGAATACCGAGGGCCGAAATTTTTAACATTCGTTCAGCCATTTTTCGTCCTATTTTCTCTCCAACTTCTTCTCCGTTTAGAGTTGATGGTTGTTTTCGTTATCTTTTCGTTACTTTTTTTCTTGTAGCCATCAAATCAACCATCTTTTGTTCCTTCGGTGCATTACGCCCTTTTGGGTTAATTGTATCGCCAAAACTAGTTTCGTATCCAGATGATAACGTACTGATTCTTTCTTACATTAGACGACGAAAATTGTTTTATGTTTTAGTGAGTCTATTTGGTCCTATAATTTTTAGATGCTATCACTTATTCATAATTTTATGTTTTTTTCATAAACGATCCTTGCAAGATCAAATGCATGTTGTTCTGTAAAATGTTCCCCATAAAAGAGAAAAAATAATACAATAAACTATCTTGCTGAGCCTTCCCTCTGTTAGTGTCAGCGTTGGGTGTGTTATCCCCAGAAAAAAACAGGTCAGCCCTCCCAACGTTCAAAGGTCGGCGAAAAGTTAAGTGGCCCCGCTCGTGCCAGGTAGCCGCGTGTGTTTGTATATAGGTGTCTGGTGAAAATTGTGTCAATCCGCGCTCGGAAAATCGGACGAGAAACACCGGGAAAGCTATACATAGCTGCCATCGCTGCCAAAAAGCTGCCCGTAACGCCAAAGCACGGCCAAAGCCGCGTGGATGTGGGTGGTGGGTGATGGCACAGACCCCGCGCCACCCCCCTAAGTAAGTGCTGGGGAGGGGCTGGGCACCGAGCGAGTGTGCACCGAGCCGGGGGTGCATATATCAGTTGCATCCGAAAACGAAACTAATTACACTGATTTATGTTGCTATTGTTCATTGTTTTCTTTCACTCTTCACGGGGCCGGTTTTTGTTTTCCCTTTTTTCTGTTGTGTGCCCGGCCACGGCCCGGCATGCATTTTTATGTCCGCCGGGTCGAGGGGAGGCCATCTTCTGCCCTCCCCGCCCCAATATGTGCTTTCCTTTTCGTTCGCCAGCCGATCAGGCCCGGTCCTGGTCCATATGTTATGGTCCTGCGCTCACTCACTCGCCCTTCGCGGATCGGGGGTGGCACATGATAACGCAAGGACGACCACACCAAAGCACACACACAGACACACGCTCGGTCGGTCGCTGCACACCTTCACCGTGCGCCGACGAGGCTAATGTATTCTTTTATGTTTTGCTGGCGGAAAACGAAATTAATTCACGTTCACGTGATGTGCAACTGTTGCTCTCTTTGTTTCTCCGCGCGCGATTCGCGGACCACGTTTAAGTCCAATCCTTTCCTATTCTTTTCTTTCCCTTTTTTTTGTTCGTCATTGTTGTCGCTCTGTTGGTCGCCCTGGTCCCTGCATACATCACTTATGCTGCCGTGCATTTTGCTGTCCTTCGGGTGTCCTCCGTGTGGCTTCCGTAAAAGAAAACAAGAAAAAAAAAACCCCTGCAAAGCAAAGCAGCCAACAGTGACTCAACAATGACAACCTGCGGGACAGCAGCAGATCGGCGCGCGATCTCGTGCGCGCCCGCCGGAGCGAGAGCCACGTTTATGGTTACGGTCGCTGGACGGCTGGATATAAATTCCGTGTGCCAAGTGTGGCCCCATTTACCACACGGGCACGGCTCTGACATCTGAGCTGAAGTGCTTTGGATGCAAAAAGGAGGAGCAGCGGCGACGAGCCTTCGGCGAGCCATGGGCCATGCGGTGGGCTCGCCGTTCGCGGTCCTGAGCAAGCACGCCCTCTCGATGGCGGAAGTCTAACCATGATGGCAGCCTTCAATACCGCTGACGTCGGCTTCACGATTTGCTCTCCTCGAACGGTTCCAGTAAAATATCGGCTCAACTGTTACGTTGTTACGTTTACAACTTGGGCCGCTCCCAAGCGAACCCTTAACTTTTGCACCACCACCAACTTTTTTCCCAATCGATTGGAACGTTACACAGACAGTCAGACGAAACAATAGGCAATCAAGCGGCATTCGAAAGGACTTGCATTGCAATCAATTGTTTCGTCAATCTTTACACGATTATTTGAAGAAACTATCAACCACACCACGCATGAGTATCATTAGAGTTGGGAGTCCAAACTAAGGTTGATATACTTTTTAGAGACTTTCTAATCCCTGGTTCGAGTGCCAGAAATGTTCAAGATTCTTTGTGATGTATTTGATACGTATGTTCTACTTGAAAACTTATAAGCACCCGTGTTAAGTCGTCATTGGTATATCAGAATCCATATTGTACTCGCTTATAAAAAGCTTTCCGTAAGTTGAAATTGCTAAAAAAATTGTCGCGACCAATTGACTCAGAAAACCATCTAGCGAGATAACTGGATGGATAATTGTCAATCATCAAATTTAACGAACGCTAAACTAAACAAGAAGTATTTTCTAACGAAGCAATAATCATGATTCCGTCATAGGAAATGTGCATTTTATGATATATTGCACACTTTCTCTCTACACTATGATGAGGTGGTCTATTCTTTTTGGAAAAAAAATCTTTTTTTCCAACCATCCTAGAGGTCTTAGATCGTTCTGTTGGGTGCTCCAATTTTACTAATTATTCCAGTATCAGTTTCACGGTCAGCGACACTCAGAAGCAGTTGGTCATCTTATGTTAATTTTACCGGTGTGTATGTTTTGATGTGTATGTGTGCGTGCCCATTCCAATTCCTCCGAAGCTATGGGCCACCTGTCCTTGATAAGTCGTGTGATAATCCTTTGGCAAACAATTCCTCACCGCAGATAGAAAGCTTTCAGAAGAGTGCCACGTGGACCGGCACCGGATGGTTGCGTGGCCATCAAAAATGCTCTTCCATTCAACTGTAATACGCGGGGACAAATGTAATTAAAATCCGTTGCCCGGGCCGTAACGGGGGTACCGTACGCAGCAGGACGCAGGACGATCCTGTCTGTCTATCTTCGCCATCTCTGGTCTCATTTCAGCGTGACGCTAATTTTCTTTTCTTCTGTTTGTCCATTAAGCCAACGGGCACGGGTCCCTCGATGGCCATCGCTTTCGGCCAACGCCAGGCCCAGGACACCCCGGGACGGAGATCGTCGGGGATCGCAATCCTTTTCTTAGCCATTGTCTTGGCCACACTTTCTGGGCTTTCTTTCTCCATCGGCACGCTGGATCTCCGCGCCGTGGGACTCTCGTGACAGGAGACCCGGGGTTTTGTGGGCTTCTTATCCTTCCCATTCAACCTCCATCTTTGGCCGCGGCTCCCGACAATGGATCTCTCTGGGCGATACTAACTGTTCTGGACCCGCCCTCGGTAAATAATTCCAAAGGGGGTACGGAGAGGGCTTTTGATAATTAAAAATACAAATCCACAAAGGCCGAAAAGAAAATGGCCGAAAACACACAAATTTTCCATTTCGTCCGGAAAATACACGGCGCTCCGTAAACAAACTTTCACACGGAACGATTAGCGAGCGAAAGTTTTGCCTTCTGCTGTGCTCCGTTGGGGAGGAAAAGAAAAAAAATCCGATGTCGTCAAACCCATCAACTCCAATGACAGAACGGCTTCAATCAAACTACGCTGGCCTCTCGCTGCTGATGGAAGGAGCCGAAGGACTCGGTTCCCCATTTCCCACAGTCCACCCAAGCGCAGCACACAAACATCGGAAAGCGACATTAAAGTTAATTGATTTGATGAAATAATGTTAATCAACAACTTCGGGTCCCTTGTCGTCCATTCATCGAGACCCCGTCACTCCGGTGACGGTTCCGGCACGGCCACGACCTAGCGCGCCCCACCAAACCCTGAAGCCCAGAAGCTTGATTTGATTTCCTTGGAGTATCCTCATTTTAATATCCTCGTTTTATAATTAGTGACCGAGTTTTTTTTTGTCGCTCCGGTGGCCGTTTTGTAGGGAGAGCGAAACAGCTGATCCTTTTTTTTCTATTGCTGCACTCTTTCTCATCCTCTCTTTCTGTCTCTCTTGTACGATTCGATGCTTTACGTTACACTATTATGCTCCATTTCGTTTTTTCGTTGTTGTTGAGCCAGCCGCGGGGAGGTCAACCCACCAAATCAACCTTCCATCATTATCGTTTCGGGGGACTTCGGATTTTTTCTCCTGTTTTGTCGTGACGCGATGCCATCACGTCAGTGTCAATCATTTAAGTCCCTTTAATCACCTTTTTCCTTTCTCTCGGTCTCGGTCATATTTCGGTCCGCCGGGGCCGCCGAACGAAAACGCGCCCGGTCCTCTTCGTCAACCGAAGAACGGACCCGCTCACGCAGAAGACATTCGGGGGCTTTAATTAGTGTTATAAGAAGCTCGCCAACGCTGGGGGAGTAATAATGCAAAAATAAAAATCCCTCCAGCAACGGGCCGAAATCACGCTATTTGGCGCTTGGAAGTGACACGAAGTGAGACAAGACTCCGAGACTCGGCGTGTAAACCGTTTCCTTTTTTTTCGGGCCAACGAAGCCAGTCAACGGAAGTGCCGGTTTCTTGCCGGTGGCTCGCAATCAAGTCCGCAAATAGCGTGCTGCTCCTCGTCCGAGATGGTGAGATAAAAGAAAAGTCTCCAAACTGTCCAACGTCCCGAGGACTGTGAGCACTGAGAGTGTGGTGGTTCGAATTATTTCCGCGCGCACTAATTTTCCCCGTGCTGCTCCTGGAGGTTTGATAACCCTTCCGCTGCTCGGTACACTTCTCGTAATGGACCGGCGGGAACGGGGTTTCTGCTGCTGACAACGCGTCTCAGGTCGCCCCTTTTTCGAGTGGGCCACGTCTTTGATAATCTTTTTGATTTCTTTTCACTGGAAAACCCGCTTTTCCGGCGCCTGGAGGTTCTAGTTATGTTTTATGAAATTAAAATGACGGGTCCTCCGGAGTCGGGTTGTGATTTGCTTTGGGTGGTTATTCTGACAATGACCAAAATACGTTGGTGAGTGATCGTACGAAAAGTGTTTGTTGATAGAAATGAAACATCGTCAACCTTAGAGTTGTTAGCAGATTACAACTTCTTTTTAATTCGGGAAAAATGTGTCATCTCTCCTTAGAACTCCTTAGATTATTAAACGGAGAAAAGTGGCCTCGTCAGCAGTTGGGCTTCTGCAAAATCCACATTTTGCCTTCGGCACCACGCCGAATCCGTTCGCTTGAATTATCAACTTCAAACATGCAATGTCTTCCGCGCGACAAGAAGAGACTCACCAACGCACAAAGACGTGCTAATTAAAATACTTGCCTTGCGGGCAACCGCAGCCGGTCGACCGGAACCATGAGCAGAGCACACAGAGCCACAGAAGTTGGCCATTGGCCGGAAGTGGCGAATTATCTCATTCAAGTGCCAAAACATTACGCGCCAACCCCCGAAGACCCGTCACACTTTTATGAGCTTTTCTCTAACGGCTGCGGGAAAGCGGCCCCGAGAACCGGCGAGCACCAACGGAACGGTGCGATCTCCCTCCTGTTGTTCGGTCCTGGAGAGAGTGCAAATAACGCTGGCGAATGGCGAAATATTGATAACACTTTCGATCGGAACGGAGACCACTCAAAGTTGCATCATTTGCGAAACAGACACAATCACAGTTCGAACCCACGGACTTACGGCAACGGCACTTCATGCGAAATGCGGATGAAACGTCCTTTCCTGGTCCTGGTCGCAGGGCGCGATGCCCACTCAGACACCGCTCGACACTGAAGCACCGATAAGCGGGTACGAAAACAAACATAAACACTGCCCCATTTTGTCTATCAAATTGTCAAAAGTCCGCTCGCGCAATCGTCGCCCCAAAAAGGATCGACCCAAACATCCGGCCAACCCGGGGGAGTCCCGCGGGTGGCCTGAAGATTTTGAAAGCAATCAGCTCGAAAATCGAAGACGGTGACGGTCTGCGATGGCGAAGGTGCATGGGATGCGCTTTTGGGATTGCGCCAGGACCACGGTCCGGAGGGGACACGGGGTCCCGCCAGCCCGAAGCGTGGCAATTAGAGGACTAATTAAAAAAAAGATAAGCAGTATCGAGAAAAATGTCATCTTCAGCGGGTGATGATGAGGAGAAAGCTATTTCTCATTTGGCGACCGGTTCACTCTACCGGACACGTCGTCGTCGTCGTCCGGCAGCCACGGATTGGCCACGTCTTCGATCGGGCCATTGGGCACACATATCCCCGGGTCCGGCGATGATGGCTGGGCGTGATGGCAGTAACATTTCACTTTAATTTACGATCCAAGCTCCGAGGTGAACGCTTTTCGCCTGACGCAGAACCTTCTTGCGCCGAGTGACCAACGGACGGTTGAGCGATCGATTTACCGAAGCATTAACCATTTTGAAGTGATTTCTTCTCGAGGGGTTTGTTAGTTGCATTTCCGGGCAGTGCTAGTGCAATAAGGGAGATTGCAAACACCTAAAAAGGATTGTCTTTTAATTTGGAAAGAAGTCATTTTTTATAAATTACCGTGGTCAAGATCCTTAAAGCCATAGTTGCTGGAAAGTGTAATGTGAACTTATTCTACTCTTTTATAACTTCAACTGAGCATTTATAGAGTTCTTTTTAGTTAACAAGCTCGTTGTTGTTCAAAAAATTTTAAGCATATTTTAATAGAATTTTGTTTAATGACAACGAATATTTAGTTTAACAACGAAAAGAAGACCTATCTGAACGAAAAAATACTCAACAACGAAATTTAATCAAGCATTATATAATATCTTATATAAATGAAGCAGTACTGAAAAAGTCAACGCTAGTTGAGTCGCAGTCGTTAGTAAGAAGTAGCATTAATAAACACGCCATTAATTTAAGAAAAAGGTACATTAGTATTATTGAACTTAATTAGCCGTTTCTTTAGGCATTTTGTACTCATGATTAAAATTGCAAAACCATTTTTCATTCGACTCCATTCAACAACTAAAGTATTTTGAAAAATCTATCGCTTCGGTATGAGCATTTGAACTGTGAGCGTATATGTTGAAGAGAACTAATTGAAAATATGTATCAATCCGACATTAAATTCGTCAATCGTGCCATGCACCAATCAAGCTCCATTTCTATTTACCCTTCACTACGAACCGCCTCATTAAAGCAATTTCGAGCCACTGGATGCACGGAAAGACCGAAAAGACATGGAAACCTGCACCTAAATTACGCTCCCAGCATCCCAGACCAGCGGCCCAGGGTCCCAGCTCGGCACCGGGCTCGGGCCACGGCAACTACAAATCAGCAAACAATCTAACTTCTGACAGTATCTGATTGACACCGTGTTATTAAACCAAACGTCGAAGTCATTTGTTTCATTTTCATTTCGTCACCGATGCTCCGAGCCGGAAGCCCGCCAGAAAGAGGACACATACACGCGGGCGGGCGGTGCGCGGATTGGCGGTGACGGTGAAAAGTTCCACCACCGAGTGAAAGAGTGTTGCCCGGGGAAATTATCGCCAAAGACGACGACGACGACGGATCTGCTTTTCCTTCTCCTGCTTTTTTGTCTTTCTTTCGGCCAAAGTCGCCAGCGATGTCTCTCACCCAACATTAGCAGCCTCCGAATTGTGGCGATGCTTCCTCGAAGCATCCTCGAACTTTTCCCGGCCCGCTAGCCCGTCTGCCCATCAGTCTGCCATCAGTCACCTTCGTTCGCCCCGGGGTCCCTTCCCGCGGCCGGCCGGCGGGGGGGACCGAGGAACACGGCAGGCAAGAGTGTACAGTTTTCTAATTAAAATCGATCAATCTCACTCTCCTCACGCTCATGTAGATCTGTGTGTCTCGTTTTCATTCGTCCTTTGCCGGACGACGACGACGACGGCGGTGACGAAGCGGTACGGGGCACCGCAGTGGGTGTGTGTAGGTGTCTGACCTCTTCCACCCCCCTCGGGGGCCACCCAACCACCCGGGCGGAGGTGATTTTTCCAGACTCGTCCTGTCTATCATTCCGTACTTAGCTGTCGATATCGATAAACGTCTGCTCCATTCCGAGAGAGAGCGAGAGAGAGACCTTTGGGGAGCGGGGAAACCGAATCCTTTTCGAAGGATTGGGTCATTGTGTGTGTGGGTCTGCGTTGGGGGGAGACTCCAGCTCGTTTGGGGGCGTCAATCCTGCCGGCGGATGTGGCGGTCGTGAGATAAAGCGCGAGAGCAACAGACACAGTCGGGTCGGTGGGTCGGTGGGTGAGCATGTGGCTGAGGGAACGGAAAACTTGTGCCTCGGCCCGATGTCGGTGTGGTAGTGAATTCCCTCCTCGGCGAGGGGCACCGTAAAGGGGTTGTTCACGTGACAGTTTCGATAGGACATCATCCGTATCTGTCCGGCGAAAGACAACGATGGTCAAGCTTATGTGGCTAACGGTTCGGACAGGATTGGATTGAAGTCTACCCTCCCCAGCCCCCTCCCCGGCGGTGGCCAATCCCCTGACAGCATCATCTTTTTAACGTGCCACACAACAACAATGAGACAGCAATCAAATGACGAATGGTTCTCACAGTTGGAAGGACACGGGCTCACCTTTGACTACTGGCAGGGCCATTCTTTCCCCGGCACTAGGTGGCTCCCTTGCTGTCACTCTCGCTCACTCTCTCTCGCCCTTTCACCCACACACACCATCCATGCATCGGATGCATGCGCCCGGTCCAGTGGTCGTTGCATAAATTCGATTTTATGTTTAATTACACTCCGGCGAGTCGTCGGCCGGCCGACTTTTCTTTCTTTGCCATCATCCTTGTGCCCATCGGGCTCGAAACGATGCAATTATCCTTCGAAACAGTGACATTTCGGATCCATTCGGTTGCTCTCCTCTCTTGCTTGCGATTCCGTGCCGGGCCATTATTTTTCCTTCGAATCGATCGAGACCCTTTTTTATTGTTTCTACTGAACGGCGATCATTAATTGTTGTGACTCCTGCTGGTCCACCGCGGGCCGGGCCGCCTGTCTGCAGTTCATCTCCCGGGCCCACGTTATGGAAATCCGCCCGGTTCGGACGGAGCCAAGGCTGCGGCGCAATCAACTTGCCGGGGGGCCATTAGCCTTTATGCTCGTCATTTTTCACTCGACATTTCGCCAACGAAATTGCACTTGGAATTTATTACACATCAATTTGAATGTTTTTTAATCGATTTGCAAGCAGAAGAATGTAGGCTGTGTCCGTCGACGACTGTCGACCTCAGCGTCTAGTTCTCTCATTGGAGAGCGCTAAGGTAAACCTGCGTAAGTTGATCTCATATCAGACGTTCCCAACGTTTTTGTGGCCACTTGTCAAGAGAAAGATTGGGATTTTAAAACGCATTTTTATTGTTATTTAAACGGACAGACCATCAGCTGAAAGCGTTGCCTTCAAGATAATATGCACTATAAGGGCTCGAACTGACATCTTTTGCCAAGAAATGGATTAATCGGCACTCCATTGGACGAATGATGTATGGACGAGCCAAACCTTTAATCAATATTATGGGTGAATATTCTAAAATAAATATACAACTAATACTATTTTATATACAGTGGCCTATAGTAAACTACAGCGGCAAAAAAAAACGGAAATTTGCATATAACTCAAAAGGTAATTATTTATCCTTCCAAATCCATTTTAAAGTAATTCTTCGCGGATGCAATACACTTGTGCCAACGTGTTTTTTGTAAATTTTACAGTATACCGCAAAGTCTTCTTTTGGTGTAGCTTTTAATGCGTTCTTTGTTTCAGTTCAGATGTCCGCGGAGTGGCCTCTTGAGTTTAGCGAATTGCCAATAGTCGCTTAGTGCTAAGTTAGGTGAAATAAGTCGTGTTTGCGTCGAAAAGATCCCGAAAATATGAACATCACATTTTTGGCACCAATCGACATTTCACTTTTCTGAGGCCCAAATGAACACTCAAATTGTATTCCACTGATCCTTTCGATATTCCAACAAGATCAGCAAGATCTTGGACTGTCAATTGACGATTTTGGGTTTGATTCTTCGATTTTATTGACTTGTAGCTCATCAGTTGATTTTGAAGGTCGTCCTGGCCGTGTCTCGTCTTTAACACTTTCCCGACCTTCTTTGAACATTTTGTGCCACTCATAAACTTTTGGTTTCGATAGAGCTTGCCCACCGAACGGCTTCTGAAACAATCTAAGCCTTTTTGGCAGCAGAAATTTCATTCCGGACTGAAAATTTTATGGAACTGCGTTTTTATACAGTTTCATACATTATTAAAAATTAAGGTTTCACTTTTAACTGATTACAAAAGGACCCGTATCGCAAACACTAATTAGTTGTTCGACATTTAATTTGACACAGTTGTTTGTGACAGTGACAGTGACTACTTAGAAATAAAAACATTTGTCTCAATTGTCTATCTTACAATAATTCGTATTTATAAAAGTAAAACAACATGTTTTGGTATCAACTTCAATTGTGAGGTTTTGGTTATTGTTTTATAGAAAACTTCGACATGAAACTTTTGACAAATTCTATAGCATCACACAAAACCCATCGAATCGTGATATAAGTTTTCCACTTGAAAACATGCAATCAGAACTAAGATTTAATGGATCAATATCTTAAACATGTTGTAGATCATTTATCGTACAACATTTACGTAATAAGAACACGTGAAACGATGCCTTTAAGAGATGCGCCGACTGAACCGATTGCGATTTGTTTCCACCGTTCGTTCACTCGATCACCCCTCACGCCCTTCGTGAGCTTTCATCAAGTTGATCAAACTTTTGGGCGCCCCATTATTAACTGAACCGTGGGTCAGGGAGCTGTGACCGCCCCGAAACCCCACCGCGCCATCGGAACGTGCTGGTAAATGGTGAAAAATCACTGCAACAACACACGTCACTGTCCACTATCCTGCCCGTTCCCGGAACTTGTTCCCGGCGGTCACGTTCACTCGAACCCGATCTCCGGGCAAGGACCATCCGCCCCCTTCGCCGGAAAGTTCCCGCGAGAATTGAAATCTCCAACACATCGCTCAATCGTTCACTTCCAGCGCTCCAATTGATCTAAATCCTCGTGGCCCCATCGTTGGGCCGAAAAACCGGAGCTGAAATGAGAACACGGCGGTACTCGTCGGTCGGTCGAAACTAGTCGGACTAGTCCCAGAAGTACACCACAAATAACTCAACATCAGCCCGCAGTAGTAGGGTGGTGCTGGGGGAGGTCCGGTGCGGTCCGACGTGGTCCTGAGGGCTGTTGAAGAAATTTTATAATATTGATAAATTACTAACGAAATCTCGCCAGGCTTCGGTGGACCCGGACGGAGGCGCCCATCGGAAAAATCACTCCCCATCGGCCCCACCGGCTCTGAGTGGAGATTCTCTCTCTCTCTCTCTTTCTCTCTATCGCTGTGTATATGAAGATAAATTTTCGACAAAATTCCATCTATCGCCCCGGAAAACTAGTTCCTGCGGGACCAGTCCGTCCACTTCAGAGTCCGTCCGACGCCCAGCATTGTGTGATGTGGCCTGATCTTTTGTGGCCATCGCCCACCCAAACACTGCTCCTTGCGCCACGGAGGCCAGGGTGGGTTGGGAGGATGGGTGCCGGCCGTTGCCGAAAGGTGAACTCAACAACAATACCCAACTGCTGCCGGATGCTGGATGAGTTTTCATCTTCGGCTCGATGCCACTCGACAACTTTTTCGGGACTCGGGATGTTTGCTCCTTGTGCTCAGGACGTCTTGGGCTCAGGGTGGGCTTCTTCGGTGCGATGCTCGGTGGAGCCTTGGCTCGCAGCCGTTGCCGGCCTCTTCACGAAACTCACACATCCCGCGCATCCCGTTTAATTTCAGACGAAACTCCAGACGACCAGGGTGTTGAAAGGGCGAACACGAAAGACAGGCTACCGACGGCCTCGGTGAGTCCGTCGGCGTCATCGTCATCATCATCATCATCATCCCGCTCACCGTCATCGGCTTCGTCAGTGCACCAACACCTCAACGGGGTGGCGTTACAGCATCGAATCGGCTGCTCGAAGGCGTCTCGCATGAGGACACGCACGTCGGAGGACTCGCCGCCACCGGCACCGACGGCCCGCCGAAGGATACCGAACCGGGCGCCATTGATTGATGCGAACGATGATGCGGAGCATAACATTCCCACCGCGCTGATCCCGCTCGGCGGCGCCCACCATCAGCGGTAAGTCTAGCTCTCTGGTGCCCTTTCTGGTACGGGCCAAACATATTTGGGTCAGTTCGGGGCGGGTCGCTCCTGGCGAACATCCTGTAATCATCCGGATCCGGGCTTCGAACGGGTTACTCTGTCATCGATCGGGCACTCGATGACCCTTCTCTCCATTCGCCCGTCCGTCCGGCGAACCGGCAGAGAGCGGCTGCATCCTTCGCGCTGCATGTGAGAAATTGCATTCATTTCACACTTTGCCTCCAGAGGGCGCCCCGGTGCCGATGGGTGGTACTTTTTCTCATTTATTTGATTTTCCCTTCGATTGGCCTCGGGTCATCGCTGACGGATCGCGCGGCAAGAGCGGAGTTTTATTTTCTCGAAAAGTTGCATCTTGAGCACCGTGCATCAATCGTCAACATCGTTCGCCTCCGCTCGAGAGCCGCATCGCGGTCGATCAATAAGCCCTCGGCCCTCGGCCCACGGCCCTCGGTGGTGTCTGCGAAGTGGGCTTCCCAAAACAGGGCTGTGTTATTTCAACAAGGAAATGAACCCTGCAACGTCCTCATGAACGTTTGGAGGGAATCGGCTTGTGTTTGAGTGGCTCACCAAATAAAGGAACGAGCACGTAAGATCAGTTATTAAAGGGCGCTGTAGAAGGATTCGTCGACCAATGGTAGATCAGCGACCAGAGTTGAGTCACTTAAGAACGGCTACCACATCCCAGAGGGCTCAGATGGCAGACGAGTCATTTGGATTTGACCAAGGATAGACAATTTGTTGCCATTTTAAAGGTAGATTCATAATACCCTTCTTATAGAAGTCTTGGTTCTTCTTGGCGAAATGCTGTAGTAACGAACCAGGAAGTCCCTCCTGACATTGTTTGGTCATCTCCTTTGTGTTGCTTCACCAAGCAATGGCTTGAAACTGTTTAGCTTCTTGGCGATGCTATGATTACTAACACGCCGATCAACTTTGATTACTTCTGTGACTCTAACGACATTTTCTATAATGAGTGTACTGTAATTTCTCGGAAGTAGCTCTTACTGTATCGGCACCAGAAACACCATGTACTGTTGTACCATGTACGTTGTAACTTACAAACGATAGAACAAACATAAAATAGCGAAAGCATTTGTTGAAGTGTAAAGTGTCAACTTGAAAACGAGCCTAAACTTCAAACTGTACTATCGATACTTCACGAAAACGTCTTACCCAACCTTATATTTACGGTCTGCTGCTTACTCGAGACAAAACATATTTACTCTAATCAAATTAAATATTATTGTTTGAAGATATTTTCCAAGCATGACAATGTATGTTAATAGCTACCAAAGGTACCACCCAGAATGGAAACAATCCATTCGAATGATCAAGCAAATGACGAATTTGAATTTTTCATGAAAACGAAGTGCCGATTTTTAGTTACGGACCGTGGCTACAAATGAATAACATTTTCTGTAGAACCGCATTGCTGGTTCAGTAACGGTTGAATCTCTAGTACGCGCGTAGTGTGGCTCTGCTGCTGGGTCCTTCAGTTGCACCGTGCATCGGCGCATGGGTCGCTCGTTTCCCAGCTCGAATCCGTGGTGTTGTACTTGCAAAATACTTCGATCGAAAGAAACCAAGACATATGGATAAGTGTACCAGAAGAGGCATCAGAAGTTGCAGATTGGGTGACTTCATTTCAACAGCTACCATCTATTGCGATGGCTCCGAAGACAGTTTTCAGCCAACCCCACAAATCGTTGGAACTGCTTCTTGCCATCGACACGCTTCGCATTCCGTCAGTTTTGATCGTCATCGTACTGCAGGTATGCTACGGTCGGCTCGAAGTCAAAGTCGTCCGTTTAATCACTGTTCCACTTACAGCAGACAACTTCTATACTATGGATGAACGAATTGAGTAAAATGCATATGCGAACCAAGCTGATCATAGTTGGAGAGGTCAAAATATTGAAGTACATCAACGATTTTGCCCGAATGTTGACGCATATGGAATTCCACAGCATACTGTTTGTAATACTCGACGGCAATCAAGAACGAGATCCTCAGATGCTCTCCTATCATCCTTTTCTTGAAACGTTTCAGCAAGTCAGCCTGAATAATACGGGCGAATATTTCCCACTGTATCAAAGACAACACGAAAAATTCAGAAGCTGAATCACTGACAGTCGCGACCATGCGGTAGCTAGAAGCAAATCAACTGAAACCTTCTATAGGAGCTTCGTTTTGACATCCAGTTTAAAGAGAACGCCAGCTGCAAACTTGTTGAAGAAATGTCCTTTCTGCTGAAATTAGTAGATTGGAAAATTAGAAGCACTTATTAACAGGATCTGCACGTCGCTTAACTTAATTGCACTCTTTCGATGAACCTTTATATCATCTTGAAGGTCTCCTTCCGCTCACCAGCCATCGTGATTGGGGAGGCCACAATTTCCACAACAAACACACACATTCACACGCCCAGGTGCACGTTTTCTAATTATATGACACATGACAAATGCACACCGGCTTCTATCAATCACTGTCAGCTGCGCCGGACCATTGAGCGACACTTTGCAATACCGCAGAAATGAGCTCGTGCGTAATAGACAACCCGTTGGACCAGCCCGCCCCCGCTCCACGGGGGGTGGGCCACCTCCCGAAAACTCCGCCTCACCACCGTTGCATAGAATTGAAAATAATTTACAGCGAACCGGACAGCATAACCGTGCCGGCGTTCCGGGACGGCCGGTGACGGGCCCCGGTTTCCGGTGGCCGAAACTGGGCCAACAAAATGAATTGTAATTTTCGGAAAATAATGTCCACCCGGCCGTCCGCCCTACCCGCTGGCAGGATCATGGCACGCCGGAGCGCTGCCCATGATGCGACACATGGCCCATGCAAAAGGCTCCAACTTTTTGGATTATTTGTCGCAATTGTCTGTCACACATTAAATGTTCCACCCGCCCGGCCATTTCCCCACCACCCCACCGGACGGTTTTCCCAGGTGACGACGAATGCCCTGCTGGAATAGTGGCACGGTCCTGGCACTGCCTGAAAGTTGAAATAATGCCCCCAAAACCGGGGACGGCACAGAAACCCCCCCCGTCAGATGCGGATGATCGCCGAGCTAATGACATCTATTGTGCATGACATTACGGTGCGCAGGTCGGTGGAAATCGGGGTGGACTGTCTGGGGTCCCTCGAATTTGACCGAAACCCATTAGAGGGCGGCATTACGCCGCGGTGTGTTTAGCGAAAGCTCATCTCAAATGCACACCCGAAGACGCGGCCCGGCGTGGAGTTTTCCACGCCGGGAAACGCTGCGTTTTCTTCGTCCGTCCGGTGGGAGCCTTAAGAAAAATGGTCACCTCCCGGCGGCGGCTGCTGATGGATCGATTGAAGTGAAGTGGTCGATGAATTGGCGAAAATCTGTTGGGCCGTCTCCATAGGATCGCGTCCGGTTGTTGCTCACACGTCACCCAAGGACCATGACTTCTGGTTCCGTTTCTTGTTCTGTTCACAAACGGACGAGCCGAGCCGGGCTGTTGCTGGCGACGATGATGATGGACTTTCTGGCTCTCCGGTGCGCTCCGGAGAAGGATCCGGTCGGCAGGTACCGGTACCGGTGCCGATGATCAATTACTACATTGATAAATATTTTCCGAGCCGAAATTGAAATCCTTTTTGGGAAGAGTGCGGAAGAGTGCGTGTGTTTTGTATCGCGACCCGATTGTGGCGGACGGATGGCCGCCGCCGATCCGTTATGATCCGATGTGTCAAGTCATGCCGTGTGCTGCCAACGCCACCGTCACCGTCACCTTTTAGTGTGATAAGTGGATTTCCGATGAGTGACAATTTTTGGGACACCTTTGCCTTTTTGGGGTGTGCATTTCTCGCTTCTTTTTTTCTTCGTTTGTTTGGCAGCCCAACCAACATCATCAATTTCGATGATTCCTTTTTGGCCAACGTCAATAGGCTGCCAGGACAGATTTTCTGTGCACGCGTGTATTGCGACTTTGTTGGGCGGCGACCCGGTTTGATTGACTAATGAAAACCGGTGTCGATCATTTTTCATTCCCGGAAAGGTTTGTGGAAACGCGAAAGAATGAAAGAACCGGGTCGTCCACGTCCATCAAAACCTCGTGCTGTCAGGAAGTTTTGTGGCTAATTTCTACCTTAGCGGGTCGAATATTAATCAAACATTTTGCATTTCATCAATCGTCTGGGAAACTATTGGACGTATAGGGAAGAAACACGAATTTCGGAGCATTATTTCCTTAACTCATTGTACATTCGACAAAAATAACCATACAAGTGATTTGACGATGTCATCATTTACTTAACCGTCAGATGCATTTTGACGCCCCAATGGCTGCGGTGAATATCCTTAGGCCTAGACCCATTGCCCTTTTCCTTACCTTATTGTGATTGCTCTGCTAAAATCATGCGTTCTAAGAACTGCCAGCACCACCGTTACGAGTTCTGAGAAAATTTGGTGTTCTACGAGCTGTACATGAATCCCTTCGCTTTATGCGATCCTTTTTGCTCGATGTTAATGTTAATTAAGATTCATGGCTTTAAAAAATCCGATTAATATCAGCGACCGGAAGCAAAAGATCTATTTTAAAAACGAGCTACACAAGCACTTTAAGGAAATCGAGGGTCGGCTTGAGGAGCTAGAGAATCAATAAAGATCACATGGTTGACGATCAATTGCAAAGATTCAAACAATGTCATACGATTAGAAACCAAACAGAAATAAAATCTCACTAAATTGGCTAAACTTAAGAGACCACTCCGGGGACATCGAGAGCCAGAGCTTTCCATAGAGGAACTTTTGTTTAAATGAATTGTTGAATTGTTTCGAAAATTTGATGTATTAGCAATTAGGGATTACTCTAAAGGTAGTAACATTGATTTAAAAGAATAGAAATTTTTTGAGTTACAGGCAAGTTATAATTGCCCGTTATTTTTTGACCACAGTAGTATACCTTACCTACCTGGAATTCTATCTAATCTAATCACCTCGCCAGAAAAAAAATAAACAGCGTGTTTCTAATACTCATAAGACCTACATTTTACTCATCAATGCTGTGCCTTTGCCAACTCTCACATTATTGCTGAAAGTTCGGCACCCGGATCCTAGAAAAATTTAATTTATTAGCATTTTAACGATGATTTTGGAGTTAGTATTATGTCATCTTCACAAATCATTTGAATTGTGTTAGCAAATGTTAATTGTACCACCATCAGCGTGCATTCCACGAGCTCAGGAAGCCTAGGGACCTTCCAGTTCCTAAGCCAGCGGAATCCTGCCCCGAAAGTCCTGCGATGATCGACTTTTTTCACTCCCCGAAAGCAAGAAATCAAAACAAAATCATTGGCCTCGGGTTGATCCAAAAATCACAACCCACTCGATTTATGCTGACGAACTGCTGGCCACCGCAAAGAAAAAAGGGAATAGCAAACACACACAGGCCCATGCATTACTCACCCGTGTGCGGCGAGGGTGTACCCACTGCCATACATTTATGCGCTGGCCAGGCAACTCCGGAACACGTTTGCGGTCGGTCGGTCGCTGGGGCCAGTAAAACTGGGAGAGCCCAGCTGGGCGAAAAAAGAAAAGAGAAAAATCCACCTCCCGCAGCCCGCAGTTTTCCAGCCGCTGGGAAGCACTCAGCCAAAACTGTCCATTCATCCGGTCCATCAGCGTCCGGTAGTCGGTGGCGGCAGAGGCGGCGGCAGGTGGTGGTGGTGGTGGTCGGCGAAAGGCGGCCGGCGAAAAAAGGTGATGCTTTTCAATTTGAGTTGATTGATAGGTTGATTGATTGATGGATTTGGACGGACTGACTGACAGTGTTATTGAGTGCTAAACATTCTCAATCAAACACAGACACGGCCGGCCTGACCGGGCCAACCCCGGGTCTGTGTGCCTGGTGCATGAGTGTTCGGTTTTTTCCCCGTCGGTTTCTAGTGGTTTTTGAGCTCTTGGGAAAAACATATGGCTCGGCTCGGCACTACGCGCGATAGTGCGATAGAGCAACGAAGACAGAGCTTGAGAGAGAGACAGAGCACGCAAATCGATGTCCCGATGCTGGCCGGTGATAAAAAGGGTGGCTTCAACGACGAGCATTTTCCCACCGGTGGGGAAAACACCGGGCGAGCACCGCACTCGGTGGAATGCTGAAATGCGCATAATGAAATTTATATTTATGATGCGCCGTTCTTTTTTCGGGGCTACTATTTTCACTTTTCTGAAGAGTGCAATGAATACTGAATACCTTTCCGGGTCCGCCGGTCCGCCTCTCGAACGATGTGAGACACAGGACGAAGGATGTTCGGGATGGCCGGGATGATTAAACATTTTTCTATTCCAACGAGCCGCAACCTTAAAGCCGAACCTTAAAACGGGAATTAGGAATTAAGCTCAACGACGCTACGAGTGCGGTGTTCGACCCTGAGGGAGACCAGCCCTCAGATATCGGCAAGCGTATGATTGATTGTGCTCCTTCTCGGTACGGAACCCCGGGACGGCGTGAGAAGGCTCAACTGTTGCTCGTCCTGTAACTGAAACAAAACCAGGAAAAAACTGCCTAACAGCGGCCATCATTCGGGTGTATATGTAAAATTAGCTCCACCATTGTCCGGCCAGTCCAGGATCGAAACAGAGAGAGCCTTTTCCCGGCCTTCGACTGTCGGCCCCGTAACACGACGATGACACTTGATTTATGTCCCGCATAGGTCTACATTAGTCCCTAGCGCTATCTGAGTGCCGCCCGTTCTTCGGACTGTCGCCGTTCGCGACTCGTCTTGCTTCATTTAACTCCGAAGGACGCGTCGGGCCCGAGCGGCCACCGTCCCCGAGTCTGACGCAATCGGACGCCATCGGAAGAAATGTCCTTGTCAATTTCGAATGGGCGCCGTAAATCATGGTGACCGGGTGACAAACTGCGAACAAAACAGAGAAAAAAGAGAAAGTTTTCCCGGCGATTCCCGGCTATCCTTTCCCCGGCTTCCCGTGGGCTTCCACCTCTCCGGGGTCAGACTGCTGGGTCCTGTTCCTGCCTGCGCTTACCTGCGGGGTGCATCCTTGTCAAGTCGGCTGGGTTTGGCCGTCCCGGACAAGAAGCGTGGCTTTGAATGTTTTTCAAAATTATTTACAGCAATTAATCTCAGGACACAAGCGGGAAAAGAAAGAAAGTGACATGCAAAGGAATCCGGTTGGTGTTTGTTATTATAGCATGTGAATGTGAGTGCTTACGCGAAGATGATCCGACGTGTTTTGGAACCTAGGACTCTGGCTCGGGTCGACTGGAAATGCAATTTTCCTCCCCTTCAAACATGGCACCATACGTCATGCGGTGCATTCTTCGGCACTGGAGCGATGCAAATTGCAATTGCATTTACTTCACTCACTCCGGCTCTGGGCTCGGGGACGGGCTCCGGGAGAAAAGAAAGGACGCCGAAGGATCTAGCGGACGCTTCATTCCGTTCGTAACTTTCGGCAGGACTTTCTTAATTCAAGCTGACATCGAACAGACAAAACATCTTCCGTCCATCAACTCGACCCAGCCCAACCCAGAGGACGCTGGACGCTATTTGCATTTGCGACAAGCAACTGCCGCCCAGCTCCGGCGGCGGCATTGTTGCGTAACTACGGCCCCGGTCGAAGATGCGCATCTGCATCTCGGTGGCTCCTTGGCAGGACCCTACGCTGGCTCCACCAGCGCCAACGTCAACGGATCCTGCTTGACGGAGGTCAGCCAGCAAAGGCGAGAAAGTTTTCGGCCGAGACCAGCATCATCTTCTTCTGGTCGGGCGTGCCAATTGCAACGAACGACTTCCCCCGGCGCCCGGACTTGGGCTGCGTGTCCTGTGTGGCGTGTCATTGGAAAAAGCGAACCGAGCGAAGGCGTCCCGGCGACGATGCCCTTCAGGCGTAAGCCTCTTCCATTACAGCCCCAGCCCCATGGTGACACGGTAGGTCGGGAGACGTTTTCTTAGGACGCAGCCGCTTGCCCAGGACACTCTTCAAGCTTGGTCAATGTGCGGCTCAAGATAAAATGATTTTCTTGTTCCTTAGAGTTCGTGTCAAATGAGTTACCTCGGTGGCGGAGAGCAGGGGCAGCGCCAGGATTGTCAATGGCACAGCACAGAAAACCTTTCACAGGGTTGTGCTTTGCTCTGCGCAAAACTATTTCCTCAAACTCAAACGCTTTCAAATAAGCCTTCAACCGAAGAAAACTGATTCAATGAACGAGCGAGAACAGAGAAAAGGACGAGATTAGTACGAGGTCAACTTATTCGGAGTTTGTTCTCAAACATTTAGACGTTTTCTTTTTTCGTACTACTCCATCAAGATGATCGACAGCTCATAACTAACCATGAGAAAAACTATCTCTAACAGGTTATTTAGGTGACATGACGCCATTTCCAGAACCAACCAAAATATGTCTCGACGAACTTGGCCTCCAACTATTTGCAGGCGAAAAAGGTGGGCGAATCGATGAGCCAAAAGATTCGTCTGTCACTCAAAAACAACCCGAAGACCCGTCATTCGGAAACTGTGACTGACTGTGACGACCTCAAGGGCCAGCTGTCACATGACGACAAATAGGCACAGAAAAGAAAAGCGGACGAATATCGCTTCCCCGACCGCTATTTGGTCTATCTGCGAACTCGAAGTTGCGATGTTTTAACAATCTTTAGTAAGGACGAAGACAGTTCTTTCTACTGTTCTACTAAAACTTGGAACCAACTTGAACTACTTGAGAGCCAGGATGCCATTATTAAAGCCGTACACGAAGTATGCAACAAACCCACGCCCGGCTTGTTTCTACGCGCCAGTCCCTCATTAGTGCTTTCTCCTTAACGCCATGCCAGCAATGCGCATCAATGGCCTTGCCACAGCTCAACGCAACTCTCGCCCAGCATCCCGCTGTGTGCACTTCCCTGTTTTGTAGTCCTTCCTTCGTAGCCGAGCTGCAATAACATTATTCTTTGTATCCTGGAACACGCTTCGTTCCACAATAATGGCACTTTATTGACGACATGAGTGACATAAATCAAGTTACTACACAAACGCTGCCCTGCGATGCTGCGGACGGGGCTAGAGTCTGGATAAAAAGGGGTTCAGCGTTATGCGCCACGATTCCTTACCCTCTACGAACGGTCGCCGATAGAGATTGTTGTGTAAAGAAAGCATTATATTTGAAAGAAGATTTAGCAGACATTTTAGAATTAAAGTTCAAAAGTTTCGTTGGCTAAGCCACAGCAATCAATGATGACGGACCCATGATTTCGTGCATGTCACCGTCTTGTCAGCAGCATCACCGCCAGGCCAACCATCGACGGAAGACTCGTCCGCGATAAGAGCATCAGACTGACCATCGTCCTTGGGCAGCCGCTCCCCACCGGCACCCTCTTACCCCTTCCGGCCGACCGGCGGCAAGTGTAGAACATTCTCCGTTCTTTCAACGTCCGTCTGATACATGCTACGATTGCATTTTATTATCATAAATTCATATTTTAATGTCTTTTAATTATAATTTATGGCGACCATAATTTACGATTAAAAAACCCCGTAGTCCAATTTCCCCCCGGGTTCCGGATGCCGGCGGTGTCCACGTGCTGCGGCCATTCGAAGGCGCCCGGCGCGCTGGCGTGTCCAACACAGGAACCGACGTCTGGTTCATCTTCGTCCCCGTTCACGGCAAACGTCAGCAAACGGCTGTTTGTTATGACTCTATCAGCAGCCATTGGCCGCGTGCTGCCCCACGGGGTTGATTTCTTCTGGCCTCCGCTGCAATCCGGGCCTCAATTTCTCCGGCACCATTGCCATTCCGGGATTTTTTTTCACTCTTTCTTTTCTTCTACCAAAAACACAGAGGTCCGGTATCGCTCACGGTGCTTGCGCTTCGCGGAAAAACTAATAACTATTACCTGGTGTTGGGCCGCAGCATAAAGATTTGAAAATTTATGCACAATTTTGGGCACCCTGCACCGTGGTCGGGCCCATCGTTGGGTGTTCCCCCGATCTAGCGCCTCGAAGGCCTATGAACATTGACCAATTCAATGTTTTCGCTGAAACTGAAGACGAGGTTTACAGCTGATAGGAGCTGCCATCCTACCAGATATTGAAAAATAAATAGGAAAATAAACGATTTTGCACTTTGGGCTTGATATTGCACAAAATAAATCATGAAATAAACAAATAAATAGTTATATTAAAAAATCTTATCAGAAAGTGCAGAACAATTCCACTTCATAATGCATAACATCTCATATTATTCTTCAAAAATTTATAAATATAAAAGATACCTCAGCATTGTACGAAACAAATGTAGCAAAATGTCGGGTAATTTTCGGAATCAGGATTTACATCCAATTCCATCCCACCGCCACCGGTACATGTTCTCACTCTCTTCCGTAAAGAAAGGTCTCCCAGCGGATGGGCGAACCGCTAACACCTAGGCGCTTAATGCAGCACTTAGAGTCACGTAAATTTACCGAAAGCCGTTGTCACCTGCCAAAAGCCAGTGGCCAACCATCGTCCCGCGTCAAAGGCAGCTCGGTTCGGGCTCTTCCATTGACTGTGCCGGAAGCGATCGAAGATTTCCCAGCGATCCGACGGGGATCCCCGGAGCGCCGGGCCGGGCCGGGACTGATTAAATCGGAAACACATTCGTTTAGCCCGCACCGGGTCTCATATTTTTCGCTCAAATTCTCTCCAGCGGCAAATTATCTGATAAAATTTACCCAAAGCCTCAATCCGTGAAAGAGTCTCTTACGGAAGCCGTTGGCTGACGCCTTTTGAAGGGTGCTAAGCATACGCCGGCCGGGGGTTACGCACAATTCAGCCAGCATTCACCGATCGGTGTCAACTTGGGTGATATTTTCCCTCACTTACTTCACGTCTGCTAACCCGATCTACCGGGAAGGGAACCCGTCACAGTGCTGGGCACGCAAAGCGCAACAAGTATTCGAGGGCTCAGGAGACAGAAGAGCAACAGCATAAGTATTTGTGCACCCGACTCTAGCCATCTAGATCGAATCCGTTGTAAGAGTCCAGCATTGAAGCGAATAAAATGATAATCAGGCTAAACGTTTGTGACGCGCTGTAAGACACCCCGGACCGGTCACCCGGGCGCTGCTTGAGCTTAAGGGATTAACCATAAAGAAGTCAACGCTCATCTGCCCACTCACTCACTCACTTTCTCACCTGTGTCGTCCTGTCCTCGAGTGGAACTCGAGCGCGGCCTCAAGGAATGCCCCAGCCAGCCACCCGGCGTTAGTTAAAAGCCTACGGAGGTGGAGCCTCTTCGGGTGCGTATTTTAGTCGTCATATTTTATGGATGATAACATCTTTTTGGGCCACCACGCGCGCCCGGCATCACCATCGGCCATCGAAATGGGAGCACAATCTTGGCCCACCCCGTGGCCCTTCGATGAGTTTCCTCCCCAGAGGTGTTTGGCAGAAGATTGGCGCACGGGTTTCCTTTTTTTTTGTGCCCTGCGGCCCCGTGCAAAGTAAAGCCGCTTTTCTTTTCTTTCACTCGCCGCTCGTAACATAAATAGTGCCCCCAGTCAATATACCCGCAGTGTGATGCGGGGCCGGGAAAATGTGCTCTCGTATGGCATACAGTATGCATAGGATGCATAGGACACACAGGCCACCGGTAGGTTTTGGCCTCGCGCACACATGGCCTATGGGCCACTTTTCGGTGGTTTGATTATGATTAAATTGGCAGCATAACTTTGCTGTGTGTGTTGGCGCCAGTGCCATGTGAGGGCTTCACGCACGTCTTACGGTACCGCTTGGCGCCTAAATATGATGAGAGCCAAAGTGATGCTCCTCTGCCAATTTGATTCTTTCATAGTATTAATCGGTCAACTTCTGATCCGAACTTTACTTTACTTACTCTGATCCGAAGTTTACTTACCCAAAAGTATTTCCGTATTAGTATTGTATTGTAATGGATTGTTCAAAATGTTTTGCAGTTCAATATCAGAGGGCGCTGCTGTTGGCCTAATTTGGCCTAATTTGGCCTAATGAACGTACTTGAAGTTTCATATCAATCGAACACTTATTTTATATTATCGGATCGGATTTTATCACTTATCGGATATTTTTTCCAATGAGAAAAATAAAGCATCGTGTAGTAATTGAATTTTTATTTTTGGAAGATTTAAATCTTTAAAGGAAATTTATGAACGAATGTTGAAAGCATAAAAGGACTTTTCGCCATCAATTGGTACAGTGGACAAATGGGTTGCTGGAAAGCCCTGAAAGCGATCCTCGTCGCTTCCGAAAACAGCAACAACCCTGAAGTAGTGGAAAAATAAAGGATATCATATTGGAAAATCGTCGAATGACTGAAAGAGATTTAGTAGAAGCCCTAAGCATCTCATTATACAGTGTATGTCGATGAGTTTAAGAAGTAGCAGTTATAAATACGGTCCAGTCCGTTCTTTAAGAAAATAGAAAAAAAATTACTTTTCCAAATAAAATCAGTAATCTAAGCGAATTGCCATACAGTCCGTAAGACCTTCTTGCACAATAGTTGCCCAACGAATCCTTCCTTTTAGCTGGCCCGTCCCGTTGTTCCATTTCACGCCACACCACGTTGACAGCTCCCCGAAGAGTGTTTACGCCAAGGTTTATGAGATATTCAACGTACCACTCCGAACGGCGAGCCGAGCCGGCGTGGTAAAGATGGCCGAGTCAGAGGACCGCAAAATTAAGAAGTAGCTTGCCCGAAAGGGTCGCCAGCCAAGAAAGGGGTTTCACGCACCTCCCCAAGAAAACACCCGAAGGGGCAGTTGAGACAGTTTTCGCCCCGGTGGGTCTCGCTGATTCGCCGGGGGCCAAATTTACGATCACACCGCACCGTAGTGCGTCCTTTCAGCGTCCGAACTCAGTGTTCCGTTCCGTTGTGATAATCGCCTACAATAAACGGAATTCAATTTCGGGCCACGCAGTCCGCAGTCTAGCCTAGTTCGTCCGGTGGGGCATGTCCGGCCACCATCGGCCGGGCATCATTTTCGGTGAAAGGGTTGTGACCTTACTCGCGCTCGGCGCAACGATTAGAGGGAGCAGCGGCGAAAAGAACCGTCTTGCCACTCGTCAACGGCCAGCTTGGCTTTCGGGAAAGCTTTTGCCAATCGATGCCAAAACATAGTCGCCCCAACAAACAACAACACGCCCGGACGTTGTCTTGTCTGCAGCTATCACATCAAACGAACGGGTGCATTGGGCCTGGCCAAAGTTCAAACCTGAGTCGCCCGCCGTGTCTATGTAGCGGGCGCCCGGTGCAGCACCATTCAACGTTGCAAACAGCACACCGACTATTTGCACAAAAATAGAGTACAACCCCCGGGCGGCCCGGAGCGTCGTCTCGGTCGGATGCTCGGGGGAACACTTTGGAGCGGCTAATTTCCCACAACACACTTTTCTTCGGCCGCGCCACGATCAATCTGACACATATCAATAATGGGAGCTAGATTTTTGATAGATTTTCCGCTTTCGACGTCGGACGCGCCGTTCCGTTCCGGTTTTGTTTTATTTCATCGACTTGGCTGCAACCGTCGTCGTTGCAGTTATTTTGCATAATCGTTCGACTTCGGTTAGCTCGGTTAGTTTTGGGCCAACTAGCATTGGGTGGCTGAAAGCCCGAACCAAAAAAAAAAAAATGCCGGCAAATGCCACACTGTCTATCAGTTCCTTGCTGCAGCTCTCTGCAGCGCGGGCTCCTTTCCAACTTTCCTTTCCAGCCCGAACCGAAACCGTTCCGTTTGTTTGTTGTTTGTTCGGCGATTTTTTTCACCATTTTCACCCATTTTCACCGTGTCGTCCTTATCAGTTGATGATTTGAGTTTTTTTTTTTTTGCTGTAGCCTTCTTTCATTTTGCTTTTCGGCCGGCTTTCTTCGGCAAACGCCGGGACGGACGGGGCGGCTGGGGCGCCGTTGTCACTTCCGGCCACAGCAGAGTCACCCCGATCGAGTTGCCATCAATTCGGGCGTCGTCGTTCGAGCAGAGCGCGCCCGGACTGCAGCTCTGCCGAGTTCGATTTCATGACATCGGGAGGCCAAATAAAAAAAGGACGAGCCGACGACAGAGACAAGACAAGAATATGGGGCCCCCTGTCATCAATCAGCGCCGGATCGCTGGTTGTCAATTCGCTGCAAGCGAATCTTCACACCGGTTGATGGGTCCATTAACCAGCACGGGACAAAAAATGGGGAAAATAAATACACGACTCGCGGCGGCACTACTATTTTTGAACTCGCCCAAGGTGCCACGCCGGGAACGGGTTGTCAGTTTGTCATTCCGAAGAACGTAACGTTAAGCACATCGCTCGGGTAACGCGGCAACGTGTAGCGAATCCTTGCAGCAATCGTTTGCTGCCGATTTGTGAGGCCAACTTTTTTTCTTTATTTAATTAATTTGAAACCATAAAAAATGTAGGTTTAGCCGTTTGATTAAAACAAAATCCAATAGCCCGTCCTGTCGGTACTCTATGCTGGTGTGGGTTTTCGTGAAAACTTCATTTAATTTTAAATTTCCCAACTCGTCCTTGGTCGTCGCGCAACGGAAGCGCCGAACATAAAAATTAAAAAATCGGCGAAAAAAAAATCCTTAAACAGCACGTGCTAATGAATTTGACTGCTCATCGTCGTCGTCGTTGTCGCCGTGGTCAACGTCAGAGCTTCGTGCCGGAAGTGGTTTTCGGAAACGTCAATCGCCGGCTACGGTCCGCGGGATGATAGCGGACTTTGCGGTTTGCTAGAGCCGGTCTCGCACAAAAGGCTCGTCCTTCCAGCAGCAGCGAAACTCGCAAAAAATGAGAACGATATGGATTTGCTTTTGAACTCGATCCGATTCTCGTCCTTCTTCTGCGCGTTTAATGTTGGACTGTATGGGGATCCGCTTCACTACATAATCTGCCGATGTGGTTGGGACACGATGCTTACTAGAGGCCACTTTGGACTCCAGAATACTTACGCGATTCGAACCGAGAGCCCAAGTCCTGTTAGATTTCTCAAGAAAGCTGCTCAACGCTCAACTGAAACACAAGACTCATTTGTTGTCCTTTTACTATTCAAATTTATTTCGTCCCAAAAATCGAGCAGCTTCACCGGCCTAGAAACCGGCCTAAAAATTACGCTACAATAAACCAGAGACCCAGACACCGGGCAATGCGACGTGCAATGGCTTCGAAATGGCCCTGCATACAATCTTCACGCATCGCGCACGGCCACGGGCAATTTATGAATCTGCACTATGAATTGACGCCATTAAACCCATCTTGGCAACGTCCCACGGAAGGGACCTTTTCCGTTCCGTGCAATTTGTCACAAACAAACAAAAACTCGGCTCAAGGAGTACGCGCTGTTGTTGATGTCCTTTGTTTATGCGGAACTACCGGGTTCGGCGGCCGGGTTTTATGCCGTCTTCGACTCATAACACTCACATCATACTTTGACGTGGCCGGGCGCATAATTTGCCACTTGCCACGACCGAATAAAACCATCGCCATTACAAGGCGCCAAGGTGTAAGTTGGTGTAATGAGTTTTCCACGAAGGCCACACGGAAAAGCCCCCAGGAATCGCCCAACAGCAGGGGGAAAAAATAGACGAACCATCAGATAAGCATTTGTCAGCGGAAGCAATAGAAGTAAAATGGCACACACGCGCGCGAACATAAATGTTTATGTCCCGGTGGGGGAGGACCGCCACCACCCACCGAAAACATAAAGCCGAACAAACGGAACTTGGTGGGCCCGGCCCGGTGGGAGGCTTTCGTCAACGATTTCAAGCTCATCAAAATGCGTGACGCGAGCCCGGCCGTGTGCCCCACCGCCCCCGTTTCTTGTCAAATTAATGACACCCCCAAACGCCCTCACTAGTCGCTACTTTGGAATCGACATCTCGAACTGTCACTAGATCACAGACGCACGCACGCACGGAATCACCAAATTTGATGCCTCCCAAGAACGACCGGCACACGCACGCGGAACGGGAGCATAAAAAGTAATGCTCAATTATACGATTATCGGTGGCCACCCAGCCCCCCACGCAGAAGATGATACCGAGACGATGATGCTGCTGCTAATGATGATGATTTATGCACTGAACGCACCGCGGCGGCCTCTGGAAGCGCCGTCATCAGCACCGGTTCGGTCTCGAAACTGGAATGGCTCGAACGGTCCCATAATTTACACGCGGGCCCGTCACTCACCAACACTCAGCCCGACATTTTTCCCCTACGCCGAAGCACTCACCCGAGCGGCACTCACACGAACGTCGAATTCACCTTGCGCACACGCAACCCCGACCGCGATGATGCTGCACCCGTCACTCAGCCGGGCCGCCAGAGCGAGAACGCAACAATAACAATAAATTATGAAAACAACATGCAACCCGCCCCGGTGGTGTGCGTGCGATGTCCTGCGGACCCGAAACCGGTTCGCTCGGCTTCTCCTCATCGGAACACTCCCCACCACTCGACATCGTTCAGCGTTCGTGATGCTCCCCTCCCCAGCGGGCCGACAGCTTGCGATGGTGTGCGTGCATCGAAGCAACCCTCTTTTCGCTGCTGCCGAGGTCGGTCATCGAGTATGCATCGGCCCATCACTCAGTTTTCTGTAGACAGGCGAACAGAGCGATACACGCGGCCCCGGTGAAGTCCTCGTCGCCGGCGGTGTCCTTTTTCGCGCGCGCGTGAATTCCGTGTGTTTCGACGGCACACGATTTGCTGTCACAAAGTGGTAGCCACCGAACCTCATTGCAACGAAAAAGGAGCTCGGAGAGCTCGAATAAGGAAAAACGGAGGAGGAGGCACTTTCGAGTGCTTATCGGAGCTCGTAACAGCCGTCAAACAGTGACAGATCTCTGCCTCCCGGTGGGTGGTGTCAGGTCCTTCGCCCCAGGACACGTCTTGTGCAGCGCGTGCATTCGCGTCACGCGATCACGACGACGTCATCGGTCGTGTGCGGCGGTGGTGGTGGTGGCTGGAGAAAGGACGGCAAACGGCTGTGAGTGTATGTGAGTGCCCGCGGCCCAAGGAGGGGGGTAGCGAGGGGCGTGAGAGTCCTTCGCGCGCGCGCGACACGACGCCATCGACGAGTCGTGGTGTGCGTGCGGCTGCCGCTATGTGTCACTGTTGGCTCGTCACAGTCGCAGCCGAAGACTCTCTGTCGCGGCGCTCGTCACGTCAATGATTCCGTGCGTACGGGACGACAGTCAGCAGCGGTCCGTCACTCAAACGCGAAACCGACAACCGGACGGACAACCCGGACACACGCGCGTGCCCCGACGAACTCACACTTCGGCCCAGCGGCAGCAGGTCCTGTGCGCCACCTGCTCCGTCACACGCGGCCAGTCATCGCGAACCATCCTCGGCGTTCGGAGCTTTCAGGCTCGGGAGCCACCACACACGCTAACGGCATCTCGGGACGGGGACCGACAACACGCACGGAGAATGAAGTGAATTGTGACACGCCTGTGATGAGATGAGAAGACAGAAGACAGAGAGAAGGAAGGTTGTTACGCGGATCCGCGGATCGCCCCGGGGATCCTGGACTCCCCGGTCCGCGCGGCACCCTCTCGGGCGGTGTGATGAAGTCCAAGTGATACGATCACGACGAAGAATGGGGCGAGTTATACGAAGCGAGAAGTGTGCGAAAAATCGAGTGAATCGAGTTGCCCACATTGTGATACCTGCGAAGTGAATCTGCCGTTATACGAAATACGCCCCAACGTCCCCCACCCCGCCAAGGGCACGATACGAGAATATACGAGAAAATATATAGATCTGTTACTGATTCCGCGATCGCGACTTTCGTTAGCTCATTTTATGCTCTACGCAAAACGGGTGCCGCAACACGACGTATACGCAAAAGAATTGTCCGGATGGTGACGGATTGTGACACGCGTTCCCAGTGACCGAAGGGTGCTCTGAAGTGGCCGGTGTTTGCGGCCCAAAAAAGACGACATTTTCAACGGCAGGAGTGAGGTCCGCCAAGCGACCGACACCCAGAGCCAGAGACACGCCCGGTGCGGTTTCTGGTGGCGAGCCCGAGTTACAGTAAAGTTTCAAAAATTGATAACCCAAATCTTCCATCGATGATGCTCCACGAGGCAGTGATGTTGGAAATCTACCGACAGGCCCTTCACGCGAGGTAAATTTTGGGTCCTGTCCCCTTGGTGGTGTTTAGAAGCGGAATGTTTTTGCAAGATTTATTGCAATTTATGCGAAGTGTCCATGATTTCATGTCGATTTTCCGGGAGGTTGGCCAACGAACGAATTCGCTTAAAGCCACTGGACTTGATCCACTTAAACGACGGTGTGTCTGCGTGTGCCAGGCTCCTAACGATCTATTGAGTCTCCGTGTCCTCCTAACAATCACCCTCCCCCAGAGGCTGGCAATTTATTGCCGGCCAGGCTTTTAATTACCTCGTTAAAGAGACTCCAGACTCAGAATGTTGCACCGTGGACCCCCAAAACACATGCCAGCCAGCGGACCTTGGGCCAACTTTTGGCGCGCTCATTGGTGCGTGCGTGCGTGCGGGTGTGTGCTGCGGGTTCGCTGCCCCCACCGAGCCGAGGTTTTCCCGCGAACGGAAGGGAAAATGTGCGAATGTGCACGCGCTTTTCCCGGCCGTTCGCGGCTCGCGTGCCATCGCGCGGTTGACCTTCGGGTCCTCGTGTTTGCTGCCTGTGTTTGTGAGTGTTCGTGTGCTCCACATGGTGTGGTAGTTGCGTGTGGCTTGCGTGCGTGCGTGAATGCAACGTGCTCGGCCCGCGAATAAGTTTCGATGTCTTTTTCTGGGTTGAAGCTCTCGACCCGTCAGAAGACGAATCGACGATTCTCTCTCTCTCTCTCTTTCTTCTGATTTTTCCGGCAAATGACCGGCAACCACACACGTGTGTAATTAGCGTGGTGAGCAAGTGAAGAGGACGAGGACGGACCCAAAAGAAAAAAAAACGGAGGCCCCAACGATTTACGACATATTCCGTCTCCGATCCGATGTGGGTCGTAAACTGTTCATTCACTTCAAACGATCTGGAACTGGGAAAGCGAAGGGGGAACATCCCGCCAGCGCCAGCTGTCGGTCCCTCGGCGTGTGTTCTAATCGGCGGTAGCTACCTGTGTGGAAGTCGTAACAATATTTTTGATTCCAAAGCCCCCGCGGAATCACACACTCCTCCTCACTGCCGGACACTCACGAACCGGTAGCCGCGGCCCGGTGTCACGGTGATGCTTTCTCGCGCCCCTTAGAAGATTTCCGGCGAAGTAGAAGAGCGAGAAAAACAACTTCGCCTAATTTATATCCACCGTTCCGACTCGGGGACCTTCATTATTAATCGGCCCTCCCCGTAAAGGTAGCGTCGATCGTGTTCGGTTCGGTGGCTGGCGGCCCAATTAAACCGGCAATCACAATCCACGGACCCGCAAGCGCTCGTCAACCGGAAACCCGATAAACGATGGCCGTGTGGGGTGCGTGTGACAAATGTCAATTATGAGGAGCAATAATTCATTTTAATAACCATCAACCACGTAGGACATTCCGGAGTGGTAGTTAGTTCAGGGTTTTTTTTGCGCTCGTTGGGATTGTTCGTTGGTGATCGTGTTGGTCTACGCCAGAATTGAGTAGTAGGAAAAAAGCCAACCAGGTTGCCGTATTTAACGGTTGTACCGGATGACGGCGTACTTGGTTTAGGGAACCCGCTCCTTGAAGCGCGGCTGGGACTTGGGTACCGGAAATTAGGCTCTCAGGAAGTGTTAAGATATCCTCCTTCAGCTGGGTGGATTTTTTACACCGTCGAAGTTCTGGTAAATAGTTTATCTTCTGGGAATAAGCTGTCTCTCATGGGAAATGGTTAATGGGATCCTTCCAAGGCCACTTTCCACACGTGCTCCGCACATGATTGTGACCCAGTTTTAATATTGCCAGTCATTTCATGATAGAACTCTTTAATAAATAGTTGTGAATTATTTTGTACAGACCGACTTGACGGCTTGTTGTTTCGAGCATGTAATCATTCAATTTCAATCTGTTGAAAATAGGATAGACTTACACGCTTTATACATTGTTTAAAATGTTCTTGACGGAACTCGACACTCGACATCCAGTTCCAAGATGGCATCACTCACGAGCCGTTACATTCTCCGTTTACCGTGTTTACACGAGAGACACACGCCAGAGTAACATGCTATGAATTCTATGTTGGAACTCTTCTTTGTTTCCATTTTTACTACGGCACACAAGCCGTCGAAGGAGAACCCCAAACGAACTGGGACAAGATTGACAGGGGTCGCTTTTGTCACGTCATTTACTTGTTCGAATAAAATCTCCCAAAGAGTGTGATCATTCATTTTTCGTACAATAAACTTCGGAATCATCTTGGAGCAGCTTCCGTTGGCCACCTCGGAATGCGCGCCCAAGAATAGGAAACCCCGGCGATCGCCGGGGCTTCAATCACACCACCCGAAATCTATCTAAATTAAAATTAATCTTCTTTCTAACGGACAAAACTTAATTTATAGCTTCTCTCGATCGCTCGCCCTATCTCCGACCGTCCGGCCGGCCAAGTCCCTTGTGACCCTTCCGTGTCTGGTTAAACCGATTCTTTTCTGGGGTGGTGTTGTGTGAAGTGAAATTGGAACCACTCCGAAGTGCGGGTGTTTATGGGCGACGAATGCCCAACTTGCTCACAATGCTCTAGGAGGGCCAAGAGCTAGGGTTCACTAGAAGCGGATGCACCGACACAAATACCTCATAAATGGTTATTTATGTGTTTCGTTTTTCTCTCTGACACTTCTCGGTGCCAAGGTTGGTGCGGCGCGTTGGTCAACTCTTACGCGCCCCACGTCCTTACGCTGCTCGTAGGTGGTGTGGGTGGAGGGATGAGGGTGCGCTCACCCACCACCACTCGCCGGCACACAGACACATGCATCGGACTGATCGATCGCGAAGTACAATTAGAGTTGGTCAGTTTCTTTTGCGCTCCTGTTTCTTCGCCGATTTTTCCCTCTCTCTCTCGCGCGCGCGATCGTGTGTGATCGCGCGAAAGAGAGACCCCCGAGTGCGTGGGAAAGAGAAACCGCAAAAAGGAGATCGCAGAGAAGCAAGCAAGGGACAGGCGTGGTTTTGGGATCCCCGTTTTCGAACCCTTTCCAGATCGCCACCGTCCATCGTTCGGATTGGCCTTTTGCGCCTCTCCTCCGGACTCCTTCTCTCCATGTGTCCGTGTGTGTATGTGTGGCCGCGGCTACCGAAGGGTTGTTAATCATTGAGCATCGTGATGCGGCGAGGGTGATGATCGTTTCGTCTCGTTGCCTCGCTCCAATGGCTTATGTGGCCCACAACGACCAATCCGGACGCTTCGACAGATGGATCACCCTCACACAGACGCAGCCGGAGAAGATGTTGGAAAAATCACGAGTCGAGGCGCAGTTGTTGGGAACGGTCGATGGATGGAACGAAATAAATCTATGATTAACGACGCACGAGAACCACTCACATGTCACGTTTGGTGAGGTTTTTTGCTTTCCTGTGGCGGCAAACGTATTGCTTCTTCGTTGGGTTTTTTTTTCACGGGTTCCGGGATTAGGACGCTCTGGTGTGCCGTCTGGTGGTGCCGTGTTGATGCGTTTGAAGTGGTCGGCCCCAAATAAAGAAGTCGGCCACATGGCTTCGTTTTCTGTTTGAAAAGAAAAGGTACGCTTGAATGATTCGAAAATGTGACCACCGGGTCGCAGTCGTGAACACATGATCCCAAACTTCGTAAACTGATCATTCGTTAAAATAAAGATAGGAATATAAGGAAAATAGTACAGTTGGAAATTATTTATCCAAGTTTATTGCTTCCTTAAAATATCTCAAGCCTATTTCTTTTGGTGTTTTATTAGTAAAACTAAACGACTTAATAAGGCTAAAAAATCTTTCCATTAGTCCATCTTCAATTGTTTGTAATTCCAATGCGCGTGGTGGTTAGATTTCTTGTTGAGAGCTTATGGTGACTAAACTCTATCACAAGCACACATTTCTGACAAGGAAAAAGCCTTCGTTTGCCAACGTGGAAATGAGCTACCCAAAAGCTATCATTTTACTCAACAACTCAACTGGAATATTCGTAATTTTTTCTACGGTTCAAACCTGGAATTGTTACTTCAGGGAACACGTCTCTTTGGTCTCTTTGTAAGAAAACTAATCAACAAACATTTTTTATACAATAAACGACATTGTATACCCTAAACAAATCTTGTTCATTTGCCAAAATTGGCTGAAAAATGGCGGAGTTATTGAACATTTTAACAAGTCCTGTCATGATGGCGCACAATGTAGTGTTACCCACATTTTAATAATATGCTGGGCTTTTGAGTTATCAGAAAAACAAAAACGAGTTGCTCAACTTACATTACGTTGCTGCATTTTTGACGCCACCATGAAATCGGTCATCCCCATCACGAATAGCAGCTGCCAGATATTGTTGATCGTGGCACCTAATCAAATTGAAAGGATCTGAACTTAAATCTAAGCACTTTGACAGCCCCTGTTACTTTGGCAAACCGAAGCCCGAGCCCATTCAGGGGAGCTTTTGATTGGTGCATTTCAGCAACGGAAATGCACATTCGGCCCGTAACCATCGGCGGCCATTATCAACCCATCAAACCCACTGGTGTTTACGATAAAAAGCAATTTATGACTAGATTATGTGCCGTTGTGCTCGTCTGCACCACCATCACCACCACCACCAGCAGCAGCAGCAGCATTTCACTATCACAAATCGGTGCATTAATGAACCTACAGCTCCTCCGAACCGGAGCCACCACGTCGCGCTTTACACAACGGCCCCGGTCCCGTCGGTTGCGTGTTTTTATGTGTGTTAGTTAATAACAATAATAGCAATAATGATGATGATAAACTCGTAATAAAACAATAACTGTAAATCAAGCCGAATTGACAATGACAGAATTATCCAATAATATCTAACTGTGCACATAACTATAAATCAATTTTCCATTCCGCCGCTCCGCTGGTCGCTGGCCACTCTCTGTCGGGTTTGCAGGCCGGGCCGAACACACATACACCCATACTCCCCCCGGTTCCACCTTCCAGCCAGCCAGCCAGCCAGCCAGCCAGCCAGCCAGCCAGCCGGCCAACCATCCATCCATCGACGGGTTTCCATCTGACGGGTTTCTCGAGAGGTCGGTCTCGCGGCCGGTGCCGCCGGTTCCTATTTATGTTTTTTTTTTCTGCACTCGTGCAGAGTCCGTGGGGGTGGTTCTATGCTTACATGTGGAACGCATAAATAAGAGTGAAAGCGCAGCGCCGAGCTGGGGGCCACCGAAACAAAGACCTCGAAATGGCGGCCACCAAATCGCGCCACATAAATAATATTTGCATTTAGGGCGCAATCATATAACGCCCGCGGCCACGACTGACCTTTCTTCGCGTTGGCCCCCTTTTTTTCGGGGTCCGCCAATCACTCAGCCTCAGCCTCTCGGACCAATAGACGCCCCGAGTGTGGGCCGCGATGACCGATTGCTCGCAAGGGTCTCTTAAATAGTGCGGCTCAAGTCCGTTCAGCCGTTCCGTTCTGGCCATATTTAGCCGTCTGCCTAAGTGGAACTTGCTTTCGTTCGGTTCTGTTCCCAAAAATTCCGCCCAAAACGCACACACATACACACGAACGATCCGCCGCCGGAGCTGTCGGATCGTAAATCAAACGCAAAAGTTGAAAATTGTACCATTTACCCTATCATCTGCGGACGCGGCTTCTGCGCGCGCAACACACGCCAACGCATCGCTCGGACGCGCATCACCGAATTTGAGCGACTACCGTCCCCTCGCCAGCCACCACACCCTGGTTCCGCCCCCCCCCCCCAGCAACAACAAGTCCCCAGTGACGTGGCCGCTTGGAGTTTCGAACTAATTTTGGGGCCCCAGCTCGCTTTCGGTGTGTTGGGGCGGAATTTCCTCGCGATGTTTCGGATGACTGATGGGGGATTGGGAGGGACACACGGGAAGATGGCCGGGCTAGGTTCGGCGATCGGCGAGTTGAAAAATTTGAATGGTCCATAAATTATCGCAGCACGCAGCACGCAGCTCGAAGCAGTAGCAATAGAAGTAACCGGACCGACAACAACACGCCCCGCGTCCTTCACGCCTATCCCCGGGCACAGAGATCGATCTTCGGCTCGGAAGAGACACATGTCCCGCCGACGGCCCCACTAAGCCCCGGCCTTAAGCCATTATTTTGGGAGCGCTAAGGAAGCGCATCATTCGATCATTATGAGATGGCGGCATTTAGCTTAGCTTAGAGCTACCGTTTTGTGTCCGTGACGCGCGTGACGTGATTTTTTCATGCGGAAACCCACTCGCAACTGTTGTGGCGTTCGATTTGACGGTGAAAATC
>NC_071286.1:60464617-60499617 GCF_943735745.2 Anopheles bellator
ACGGCCAAGAAATCCACTCCGGCCTCGTCCGTCAGCAGCAGCCTCGGGGCGCTCTCGTCCATGTTCGATAGCCTCACCGGGTCCGGCGGCGGTGGTGCCGGAAACGGAGGTGCGGAAGGTGCCGGAAGTGGTGGTGGTGGCGGCGCTGGCGGCAAGAAGTCCAGTGCCCACCCGTTGGCGGCGCTCCAGAAACTTTGTGATAAAACCGAAACCCCCGGTGGAGGACGTGGCGGGGGGGCGGGGTCCAGCTCCGCGCTGCTGGCGGCCACCGCCGGAAATGCTGCCGGCGGGGCCGGCAACCCATCGTCCACCTCTTCCCGTACGGCTCCGGGCGCCATCTTGGCGTTCAGTTGGGCCTGCAACGAAGGGTCGGCGGCCAGCGAGGAAGGTGGCAGCGGCGGAGGTGGTGGTGGCTCGGGGACACTCAAGTGTGCGTATTGCGATACGACGTTCAGCTCGAAGGGCGCCTACCGGCATCACCTGTCGAAGGCTCACTTCGTCAACGATGACGTCATTCCGGATCCGAAGAACTCGATGGCGGCGGCCAGCGGCGGAGCCCAGGCACTGCTGAAGACGCGCGGCTCACCGTCGGGAGGTGAATCGCCCCGATCGGGGGGTTCCAATGCACCACTGGCCCTGGTCACTTCCGGCGGCGGCGGATCTTCTTCGTCGGGTGGGGCCGGATCCGGGCGGGACAGCGTGGAACGGCGGGGCGAACCGGCCAAGAGTCCGCCGGCGGCGGCCCAATCACCGGCGGGCACCTTCCAGGACGAGAGCCCCCACTCGAAGTTCCTCAAGTACACCGAGCTGGCCAAGCAGCTGTCCTCCAAGTACGTCTGACGCGCCTAAGGAGCGCCCACCACATATCTTCCCCCGAAGGATCATCACCATTTGGAAGCGGTAAGAGCGAGAGAGAGAGAGAGAGAGAGGTGGACGAACGGGGAAAGAGAGAGTCTGGTAGAATTAGTAGAAAGGTCACCCCAGTAAGCTATAAAGTCAACTAATAATTACCCTGCAACATGTTATACGAAGAAAACGAAAGAAAAAAAACGCAACCTGGATACGAAAAAGAACCCAGCATATTGAAGAAGCACCCAGAATATTCGATTTACTCTCTGCAATCTCTGGTATACGTAATTTACAAAACAAAACAAAAGGCGAAAAAATCGGTAGACGAACTAAAGAAGAAAAACAAGTCAACAGACAAGAAGAAAGAAAGAAGTGAAACAAAACCCAGTATACGGCAAACAGCAAACAACACAAACAACCACAAAAATGACCGAACCACAACAGGATGGCTAAAACAGCAACAACAAAAAGAAACGCGATACGAGAAACGAGCAAACAACAGACGTGCCAAACAACAAACCGTGTGCTACTGTATACTACCTTACACACCACACTCCCCAGCAAGAAGGGTTACGATTTACGAGCAGAAAGTAGAGGATTTTAACATTAAAACGCACACTCGCCGAGAGATTAGGCCCAGCGCATCAGACACACCCCCCGAGTTTAGACCCTGGCTAGCGGAGGAAGGGACCCTTGTGATTAGAGCAGTTCTTTCGTTTCCTTACTATTGGTTTTTATGATTATGGTCGGAGTAACGCATTTAAAGGTGCCAGGCAGCTGGCTGTAAATAGAGGTCCCGCCCGCACACCGAGCAAACAACAATAAACACTTGTAAAGGGTGTACCCACTTTTGTCAGCTTTGTTGTGCTCTCCAAGCTGAAGGTAGTCCGAAGGTAGAGAGAGATCACGCACGCACTCACGGCCAACACCACCACATCACTTATTAAGAATCGTAGCATTTAATGGAACGCGTAACAGCGCGATCGGGCGATCGAGCGAAGGATCGGGGCGGAAAGCAGCCCCCTATTTATTGAGAGTGATTTAAGTTAGCGACGCGCACACAGATAGGCGTTAGGCGATGGGCTTCTGGTGGTGGCCGCGGTGTGTGCAGAGACGCATTTAGTATAAATATTAAAAATCATACGATCGAAATTCTGTATACGCGGGCAAAATTGCAAATTCTAGTAGAGCGGCGAACAGAGAGAGAGGGAGAGAGACACACATTGGGTATACCGAAGCGCGGCAAACCGCGAGATACTATATCTACGAACGTATACCTACCGTATTAAGTATATTATATTGTGTAAAAAAAAACGAACAACAAAAAACGTGTATATTGTGTAACGAGAGAGCGAGAGGTTTGAACTATTGCGCTACATATATGAACGCCTATTATCATTACTTTTACCTCCTATACATTACTACTCGATGCGACTGCGACTCAACCAGCGCTGCGCACAGCGCGTGTGTTAAACAGCAATGTATTTAAGCCAGCCGAAACTGGTAAAACTATTTAAAAAAAAACAACCCCCGTTTGGAATCATTCGAAGTCGAAGTCGGAACGGAGTGAAATTATTCGACCGCAAATGCTGATCCTTACTAACTAACACAGTACTACTACTAAAAGAAAAGAAAAAACACGTATACGTAAACTTGGTCGGCGTAGTGATCGCAGGAGGCGCTCTTAGGATAAATGAATTGAGACACAGTCACAGTCACACCACTTCCCCCCCCAAAGGATCATCAAACGCGGATTGTGTAACAATATTGTGTCCCAGCGTCTGTATTTTAAACCCAAACGGAGAGCCAAGAAAAGCAAAACAAAAAAAAGCAACAAAACGTCTCGAAAAGCCCCAAAAAATATTCCCCTCATTGAATTAAAAAAAGGTATAATTAACGCGCGCCAAACGCGCATGTTTGTTGGAGCTCTCCCTGCCCCCAGTGAAAGTAAACAAAATAAAAGCAGCAAACAAACGACAAAAAAAAAACATTCATCTTTTAGATCGGTGCGTAGTGAGTAGTAGCAGAGAGAGAGAGAGGGAGAGAGCGAGAGCGAGAGGGCAGCGTCCGCGCGCCGAAATCCTAAGACTTCCTCGATTGTACGATAATCTCCCCGCGGGAAAGACTTCCCGGTAGTGTCCCAGGATGTGAAGGAACCCCCTTTAGTGCGATGCTGGCGATGCTGCGTGCGCGTGAGTAACGCTTTCAGTCCCCCGGATTTCGATAAGCTGCTCGAACTACCCCGATGGGGAACTACTAACGGTGGGGTGGGGGGCTGTAACACCCGGGAAACCGAGTGGAGTGGGGGGGTTACACACGCGCCCGGCACAAACACAATTAAAATTTGCAATGCAGGCGGCGGCCGCTAGCAGCAGCAGCAGCAGCGAAGAGTAAGATACTATTGAACCGTAAAAACCTAATTATAATAATGGAATGGAAAAATAAATCATAAAATCAATTATTATTTAAATGCAAACATTTTAAACCACTTTGAAACACACACTACCACAGTCGGAGTCGGCGAACGGAAAGAAAAACAACAGCAGCAACAGTAGGAGATTCAATTTCGAGCGAGGCGCGCGGTGGTGGCGGCAGAGGCAGCAAAATACAAACCTATGTATATGTTAAAATTTAAATTCACCGTGTCCGCTGGTCTTTTACTCGCTGTGCTTCAATCCGAATTCCGGCGAGAGGTGGTGTGGTCGATATCCTGTATTGATTGGTTGCCCTGTTCCGAAGACGGTCCATCTTTTCCTTAAAGCCTCCTCCGAGGGGCTCTTCCAGGCATGAATATTTATACATTCGCCAACTCTTTAACAAGGATCTTTGGCGGTGGAACGGCGATTCGCGCGCTCGCTCGCTCACTAGCTCTCTCACTCACTCGGCTCGCGGTCATTCGTACGTCCCTTTCGCACCGCCCGGGTGTGAGTGATGGATGAGCGGCGTCCACGGGAAAGAAATCATCTTCGTCACGTCGCCATCATCCTTCGCATCGAAGGCATCGATCTCGCTCGCGTCCACAACAAGGATGGCACGTGGTTGACCACTGCGGAACCGTGTGCGAGAGCGAGAGCACCCGTCCATCGGCGATGGACACAAAACGGACCGCGCGATAAATGCGAGGTGATGAGATGTGCGCGAAACGTGTGCGGTCTCGCTCGCGCCGCTCGCAGTGCCGGTGTACTCTTTCTCCCACCGGTCGGCTCACGTTGGCTCTTTCTCGTCGATGCGGGCGATGTTTTATGTGCAGGCGACATGATTGATGTGCCGCCGGAGTGTGGGTGGTGGTGGGAGCGTCTTTTGCATGTGCATGCGCCGCATTTGCTGACGCAGGAAGGTCCATCTTCTCTTTACATAAACACGGTATCAAGCGGGGCGAACGTGGAGTGTTTGTTTTGTTTTAAATGGGTTATTACGTAGAGCGTTTGTATATGTTTTTTAAATAACAATAATGTTTTACAACTTTTGTTTCTTAAGCGCAATGCACATTTTGTAAAAATGATTTTTGAACAATATAAATATTCCTCTGATCGAGTTGTATGTCTTACGTGTTATATTTTAAGTTGCCATTGACAGTTCGAATAAATAATAATGGTAATAATAAATATCGGGTTTTTAATTCAACCAACACGATTACGTTGTCCTTAACGGTCACAGCATGATGTTTTCAAAATTTGTCAATTCTTGTGTGATAAATTTGTTTCCAGAAAAATTATTACAATAAACTTCTCTGCTAAGCCGTTTGATCAAACCATCTAATGTTATCTTTGAATGTTTGTTCTTTAAAATCTGAAAGCACCTGATAAGAAAGAAAAATCTCACAAACACATGTGAAACTAAAGAATTTTCCGGCACACTCATGACGAAAGTCAAGGTTGTTTACCGAAGTAAAGTCCCTGCGAACGGCAGTAACCACCAGAGTTCACCAGAGTCGTTGGGTTTGAGTGCGATTTTGTGACATATTTGAATCGGTTTGTTTACGAACCAGTCGCCCACCCAATGGCCTTTTCAAAGGACGCTTCGGTCGAGATTACTTTGCACAGAATCGCACACCGTTTGCAACTTGCAAAAACAACTTTCGTCAGTCGTGAACTTCTTTCAATGGAACTCAATCTGGCATTTCGTGTGCACCCTCCTTAATGGCTCTCCGTTCGTTCCTACCGCAGCATCGCGCCGAACGCAAATGGCTGGCGGAACTGTGCGCTGAAGTGTCCGTCAACCGAGAGAGAGAGAGAGAACCCATAAAACTTTTACGAACACTTGAACGCCCCTGGCAAGTGCACCGAGTGCAGATCCGAAAGAAATCTAGCACTTGTCATAAAAGTGTGCATCAAAGTGCAGCCGAGCTGCAGTGGTGCATCCTGCCGACAAACCGAGGACCGGAAGGTCTTTTTGGAAGGTCGACTGTCGGCATTCGGCATGCAGACACGATGGGTGTGTTCGTGCACTTGTGTGTGCGTGGCGAACGATTGTAAATCTTTCATGCCTGATGCAATTTGCAGTGCAATAATAAAGGCATAAATCTTTGAAAAATATTTTTATAGCATCAATGGCTGGCCCAGGGAGGGATTGAGAAAACAAAACCCCGACAATCGGATTCCATCCCGCTCGGGGGGAAGGAAAAGGCCGGCCCGCCAGTGTTCGATGCCGAAGTTCTGCCCCAAAAAGTGCAACTTCAAAACTGAAATCGAATGGCCCTAACGAATCTTGGAATCGCGTTCTTATCCGCTCCAACGGAAGAATGGCCTCGGGGCGAATCGAAAACGTCAATACGGCGAACCTTGATGCTGTGGATTTCGCGATTAGCCGGGGGTCGGCACCGAATGTTCCGCTTCTCAAACACACGCCACGCCAGAGAAGTAATCACTTCCTTGAAAGTCCGTATCATAACAACCAACCTTCTGGCCACGGGACACGGGAGGAAAGCATTTCTAATCTCTCGCCCGGTTCGGCCACGAGGTGGATTGCAGAATTTCACGGGGCGCAGCTTACAATTCAATCGAGGTCGTAAATTTAGTGAACTCTCCAGCAGTCAGCCGTGGATCTCTGGTTTGCTGGCAGTTTTATGGCGAAATTGTACGAACCGTTTTTACGAGCGCCGTTTTTATGAGTGGCGAAAACTAATAATAATTGCACTCCGGGATATTGCCTCCATTTTACGAGTGCGCCCCGGTTCTATTACTTTCCGTTCAGTGGCACCTCAAGAGGCAGCAAATCTAATGTACCGTGTGGACAGATCGCGTTCAGTACGTTGAAGAAGAAAACTTATTTTTACCAACTTTCCTTCTTACAAACCGGGTTGCGGAACCTTCAAAATACCCTGCAATAAAATCTCGTCACTAAAATTTAATTTTGTAAGGACTTTAAAAAACATTTCTATTTTGAGTTGTCCAAAACAAATCAAACGCAAATGGGAGCAAATCTTCCAGATCAAAGGTAAAGTTATGCTGACTTGCGCAAGATCCGCAGACCCACTTTCGATGGCCATCAGCGGCCGATTCGTTCACAGTCGCCTCTTAAGGCGCGCGTAATCATCTCGGGCGCGAACTGCAACCTCTTTCAATTAGGGCGCTGTTTGCGGGCGCGTGTATGATTGGTAAATATTATGATTAAAGTGTTCCGTGCCGACGACTACTGATAAACGGGTGCTTGATCTTGCCCGGCTCGGCCCTGGCTAGGCTAAGCCCGAGTCAGTTCGAGCGGAAACGCATCGCCGCAATTAGCTCACCTCGTCCAAGGCGCAGAGACCGGGCGCGCCTTTAATCGGACCGGCGATTAAACACCCACTAAATAATATCATTAGCGAATGTTGGCCCATCCGGCCGAGCCAAGTGTTGATGATCAACAAATATGCACAGCTTCTGCGTGATCGCCGAGGCGGGCCGCGTTTGGTTTTTTGGAGCCGCGTGAGATAAAGCGCATATCAAAGCAGGCCGAGCCGAGCCGAGCCGAGATGGAGCTCCGCTGCGAGAGAGACAGTATTATGGTTACTTTTCATAATTTTTATCTATCGCCTAGCAAACGGCCTGCTTTGATGTTTGCGAATGTACGGCACTTTTTTATGGGAGCGGCGATAAAGGTCCCGTTGCCGAAAGCTGATGCGCTGAAGTAAACCACACCGACAAGGGGCTGGGTGTTTGAACTAGGATCTGGCGGGTGAAATCAGGGTTTATGAGCGGTGGATTCGTTGTTGAATTGTTACGTCGGTAAATGCCAGTAGTTCCAGTATTTTATGATATTAAGGAGCACTTGCAATCAAAAGGTGGGTAATTATTTAATATACATTATGGCGTGATGGAAAAGAATGCTATAGAAATATTCATTTATTAATTTGTTTTTTCGCATTCATATCGAAGCTTTTGTAGGATTTGCGGAAGGAGTTGATTAAACGCTGTCTTCATTCCGGTTTCGCTTTTGCAAATAGTGGATTGGACCCAAGGTTTTACACTCCGTCAGCACTTTATCATCTTTCCAATATTGATCGTCGCGGCGGTCTAATTAAATCGTGGCGCACATTCACCGTGTGTGCGGAGTGAAATCAGGAGTACATACAATCCGCCTTTGATCCCAAACCACATTAAGGAAAGCTAACACTTCCTAAGATGCGCCCTTCTTTTGGTGGAGGCCAACTTAAAAAAAAACTGTGTCCAAATGTTTACAGGCGGAAACTCCCAATCAATGCCGTTTGATGATATAGAATTTTGGGGGAAAAAATAAACATCGGAGCGGGTTCTTCGTCAATTTCCCAAATTCCGAGCATCGCCGGGCGATGGATGGCGAACGAGGAGAAACTATTGCCCACTGTTTACGTGGCCACTTGCCGGGGTCGCTGCAGCATGAATCCGAGCATCGGTGTAAGTGGAGCAACCGATGGCCACCGATGCTGCGCCCGCCAGAAGGTGGCAATATTCTTGTATAATTTATCATGTAAATAAATAATAAAAACACGTGTTTTTGATGATTCTCAGATCATTTGTTAAGCGGCCCTGCGGCCCACCGGACGGACCGAGGAACTGCACCACAAACGACTGGCGCCAAGGATGCACTCGATTTTTTTTGTTCGCCCCACTAGACTACCCCGTTTCCGGTCGGTCGGTCGGTGTTTGAGTTCGAAATGCGCGATTCTCGCATCCGACCGGCGTTGAACAGCAAACGAAAAAAGGAAACACCTCCAAACCCGATCTCCGATAGATCGATCTATTTCATTCAGCATCATAATTTCTCGTTTAATTTATGGGCGCTACCGGAGCGCCCACCGGGCGCTTGCCGTGGCGCAGGGACCGGATGTACGCTATGCTGCTGATTAAGTGCTATCGAAACACAATCAATGCAAACCATGTTAACCATCACGGACGGGCGTCGGGTGGTTTGGTTTTTACTTGCGTTGCTTGCCCTCGGTCTGTACCGCCCTGTGACAGTGCCCGGCCCGTCCGGTGGCGCTTCATGAAAATGGAAAATTTATGGGTTTATGTCGATCCATCCGGACGGTGCCACATGATCTAAGGCGCTTCCCTTCGCCTTCGCGGTGATCGGCTTCGTGGTTAATGCTTTTAGCATATTATAAAATCCATAATTAATTGCCACGGCGCGCGGTGTTTAGATTTTTGGGGGAAACCAAGTTGACGAGAAATGCTGTCCGAAGGAGGAACATATGGGAAAACGCACGAAAATGAGAAAATGTAATGTTCAGAAAACAGATCACGATGTTTCAACTTTTTACTGTTAGCAAAACATATTTTTAACTAGCCGACCCGGCGAACTTTCTCAGCGGCAATAAATAAGCAGATTTTGGATTTTGTCAAGTTCCTGTATTTATTAGGATTGGGATAAATAAAAAAAATCTAGTATTTTACAATTATTCGATAATCTTCTTTGATCCTTGTGATATACTACATTTTTTATTTTATTATCAGGCTCCATAACAATAAAGGCAGATTGTGCTCCGAACCGTGAACACTTATAATTGACCGTTGGAGCGGATGAGTTTTTTTTTGTCGCGATCTAAAAAGACCTAATCTTCACTGAGGTCTTCGTGAGTTTTGCATCCCAGCCGACCCCAGCCACCTAAAGTGGCTGTGCAATCCGTTCGCCTAGCTAAACTGCCCATTAGCGTTCGCGGAGATCGTTACCGATTTTTGCGTAACTAATTTCAATTTACCATCTCTCAGGCCCGGGGCAAGCACCCGGTTTGGCCCACGAAAGTGGCACCATTACATGATCATTACTTCTCAAAAGTAGAAGCCCATATCTCGGTCGCGGTGGCAAAGCATTACCACTCGGGTTCCATTTCCGGACATTAAGCCCATACGCGACAGCCCGATGGTGGGGTTGGCCGAGACGGAAGCCCCGGGAGGGGCTCGACACATCCTTTCCGCGAGAGCCGAGAAAGGATTGCGCTCCGGTGATTGGTACACCAGATTGCGCAATTGTTATTCGCGTTGTTAATTATTTTTATCACACGACGATACGGATTGTTTACGACGATTGCGGCAGCAGCAGGACCCGTTGCGGAATTTATTTCTTATGATCGTGTTCGGCTCGGAGATCGTTATGTTCGTGAAAAGAAGAGGCTCGAAATATTATTCAAAAAGATATAAAAGTTTACATTCATAACGTTTTCTTACCCAAAAGATCGGTCGGGTCCGTAACAATACTTTCGATGTATTAATTACCCTACGAGTCCGTTGGTTCGCGTTCAAGGGACCCTGATTTAATTAACCATCAACCCGAAACATATCAATTCCAATACAAGCGAAAGGGGGACGATATCAGCACACACGTATACACTTTTTTGGGCATCACAATTGCCTCATTATCGTTCCGTTCCCGCGCCTGCCAGCCGGCCCGCGAATTGATGGCCCGCGAAATTCTGTCGGAAATAATAATCCGGAACCGAAGTTGCTTTCCGTGCCACACATCCGCGCACACACATGCACACCGGGTGTCGCCGGCCCCGTTCAGCTACACACATGGCCGGGCAGCCGGGAAAGTTTTCAATTCCATGTTTGGATATTATTTAGTGTTTTTGTTTTGCAGTCATTAAAAGAATCTGCTACCCACATTTGTGGAGAAATGATTTGTCGTCAGTTTAGTAATTTAATGGCCGACTCATCTCTGGCGCGCGGTGCCGGGGGATGGTGGTGTGGCGCCCTCCGCTCGGTCTAGTCCCTTCGGGAGCTTTCCCTTCGGCGCGAAGGTCCTGCTGCCGGGCGTGAGTCTCGACCCGCGATCCGAACCGGTTGGTGCATCAAATGTGGGAAAGCACTTGCGCCCGCGCCCGTGTATGTGTGTTGGGCTGCGTGTACGTGTGCCCGGGTAACCGGCGTCGAACGGTGTGTCCCGCCGACGGTGACTATTGAAAATGGCTAACACACAAAATGCTTCTTTAATTGCCTTTTAGTGAATATTTATGATTTTCATTAAAAACGTGTATATGCGCCAGACTTAAATCACTGGACGGAGGATGTTTTAGACAATAGTATTAGCCGACGACCCGACGCCACCCCCTGGCCCCGAGCCTTGGGCCCCGTTTTCACGTGTGGCGGATATGTTTTCGGGCGGGGGGCGACACCCTGGCGCACTACACGTGACGTGGGCGCGGGTGATGCAACTGGCCAAACTGGCGGAAAAGTGTGTATGAAGTTATTTAGGAAGGCCATTAGTCTCGTGGCGGGTGCCTCCGGCATCTGGACCAAAAGACCCGCGGCGCCGTTCGCCGGATCGTCACGGAACCGGAAAACGGCGGTTGGCGTACTTCGAACCGCTTGCGAATCAAAATGGCTCACCGGGACCGGGTTCTTCGGCTAAATGTGCTGGAAGTGGATGTGTCGATAGTCGAGGCACAGGACGTAAAGCAGGTAGCTTCAGCGACATGTATTTGGCATTCTTTTCTTCTTCTTTGGAAAATCAAACTGAGGACGAAGCCTTAGTTGGATAATTCGGTCAAGTGATTGTGGTGTGAAAAGATTCGGAAAGAAGTGGTGATATATTTATTTTGTTTTTTTTTTTTGCTTTTACGTTTTGCTCGTGCTCTCTAGACTCTCCTTTTTGTATTAATTGCAATATTTGTCTCCAATAAGGTTTCTATTTTTCTTCTTTAGTCTAAGAGTCAAACAGGCCACTGGACCCGTCTTAACTTAAGAAGAATAAATAAATAAATTCATTAATTAATTTATATTTCTTTGTTTTGCTTGAAAATGAGTATACTTAAGATGTTCGTAGTTCAACGCTACATAGTTCAACAATTCTTCACCTTCATGTTCCTGGGTCTGATGTAATGGATATGAAAGACAGTAGCAATGTAACCAGTTCATAAATGATCGATATAAATGATCGATATGCATCTTACAGAAGATGTTTCTATCTTTTTATCGTTTATTTCATCTGTACTTCGATTACAAAGCCGCATTTTCGAGAGATCAGATTCCGTTCTCGTCCGGTGATCATCCGTCCGTGGTGCATCTATTAATCGGTTGCTCTACAAAAGACGTCAGTTCGAATCCTGTCAGTGGATCAATTTGAGTGTGAAACTCTAAGTTGGTGCATAATACGAGTCTATACGTTCTGATTATTAAAATAACAAGTTTCATTTAATGTATTGAATCGAACCGAGTCGAGTTTCGGAACACTATCAAAGAACGGAACGAATCTCAAGAGGGAAGACAATATAAAAAAGTAAACAAGGGATCGAAGTTCTAAATAACTCTGAACGGCTGGAAATACAGAGAACACATTCAAGAGAAAGACTTTTCTTATACTTTTTAGCAAAAGGAGTATTAGCAAGACAATAGATGTAGCTAAGACGAAGAACCATTGTCAAGAACCACCTTCAGAACAACATTTAACAAAACAACTTCTAAACACGGCACAATAAAATGGTACGAAATTTTTCACGTATAATTGCTAAATATTCAATGGTTCACCAAAGCCTCTTTCCCTAGAAACCCTCTCCTATGATCCGGTCCCGCTTCGTCCTCCGGGTCTCCTTCTGTTCCCGAGCCCTTGAATGCGCACAGCAGCTGAGCAAAGCCGGGCTCACCGTCTCGCTTTCCATGATTTATTGCTGGATATTAATGCCAAAAACAACACATTTGATAGATGACTGTCAATAAAATGCATACAATTCATCATCGAAAATCGCTCGCCAGAAGGCCGTCCGCGTTAATGACGCAGTCGCCGAGTTCCGAACGAGAGCGGGCCACCGTGTTTAGATTGGTTGGTGCACTCGAGCGATTAGAATTATTACGAGCACCGAAATAACGGCCGGCTGCCGTTTATTGCGATGATTATTTATTGCAATTGCAACCATCGCCACCAACGGGTGCGCCGGATTAAGCTCGCGCAGGGTCGGGCAGCTGCGGAAGCGAACCGGAAGAAAGGAAGTGCGGTGGCCACGTTGGAGGAAATGCGTTTTTCCCCGGAAACATGTGGTTGGCAGCGAGAAGACCAGTCTTTGACGAGACCGTGATTGATAAATGACGAGTTTCGGAAGGATGACGCAGGACTGGCCCTCTTTCGGCGGCTCCCGGCTCGGTCCCCTAATTCTTTTGCGACCCGTGGGCCGAGGCCACATTTTTCGTTATTGGTGGTGCAATTTTTCATTGGCACCCCTCGGCCGGAGATTGATTTTGCCTTCCCCCGCCCCGGGCCCTGGCCCCGGGGAGAATCGGAAAGTGATTGGAGGTAATTTTTCTCCTGTCCGGCCAGAAATTGGCTTCTTTCCCGGGCTTCCGGGTCACCTTCGTGACGGCGTAAATCAAAACCGTCAGCGTGATCGAACGCTGATCCCTTCACGGTAAATCGGTGGTGCGGTGCGGTGCGATCCGGAACTGCAATCCAAGCCGGTGGCCTTGTTATGTGGCCTTCCTGTACATCCCTTTCGGTTGTAATTCCTCCCGCCAGGACGGAGCTCATCGATATCCTTTCGTGTCGCGGCGCCATCAATTGACGACGACGATGACGAGGAAGCAGTCCACGTTCGCAAACGCCTTCGCCTACGTGCGGGGTCCTGCTTAGCATGCCTGGCCTGGCCTGGCCGGTGGGTGAGTGATTCACGGCCGCAGCGGTGCAACGGGGCTCCGAGGACGGGTCGGCCGCGTGACGCTCTTTCGGGACGACGGAAGCGCCGTTGGCACCATTAATCACGATTTTGTCACAAACGTATCAGTTTTGATTGTCGCATTAGACGTACCAGTAAATTGTTGGAATAATGGGATATAAATTATGGCCAGCGGCCGTTCGGCACCGGCGGAGGGACCGGCCAGCTAAGGCAGCTGGTTTATTGAGGTTTTTTGATTTATGGTCGCACCCAGCGCTGCCTGACTTTGATTTACAGATTGGCTCCCAAAAGGTGGCCAGGTGTCGACGCGGCGCTCGGTGTTGATTTAATTGAATAAGTCATAAAAACGCGGGCCAGTGCTTAAGGGGCGCAGGGTAGCCTGTTAGGTCCTAGTCCTGTTGCATCGAACGATTCTTGCGATGTCTCTTCGATCGATGGATTTGGCCACAGAATCACTCCGCTCATGGCTTCAACAATCTTCGAGATCATCCGTCATCTAATTAGTCAGTCTCACCCACTCGAACCGCTGCCTGGTGGGGGCCAGTTGTCTGATAGAACTTTGCATTGTAGTGTTTCTCTTTAAGACCCTGTGATCGTGGAAATAAATTCCAAACACTTTCTCTTGAAACATAAAAACCTCGTCTTTAGAATTTTTGTTGTTTCCGCTGGAATTGGAAAGAAATTGGCCACTGAAAGAAATGGGGAAGGAAAGTAAGGTAAGGCTCGTAGGTAAGACACGAAAGAAAATCGGTTGCCATCGGAAGGTTCAGGGAAAACTCTTGGGAAAACGCCATTCGCACTTCTCTTCTCGAACTGATGCAGTGGTTTTCGTTTGCAGCGCTACTTCTTAGCTATTCCAGTCTCTTGGACAATTTCTGTTACACGCTGCCAACGTTTGGTCATTTTTTAATCGGAAAAACCCACCCCAAAAATTAGTCAAAACTACAACAAGTTTTGTAGTTTTGTATGTTTGTGGTTTGGGTCACTGGTTGTGGAGAAAAAATGGAACAAACGATGGACATCCAAAAAAAATTTATTGTATGCAACATTGTATACAAATGGTGAACCCAAATCTTACATGCAAGTCACTGGTTGTGCTACCTACCGGTCGCTCCTGCTATCCTGGTCTAATTTAGGACTTTTCGGGTTTCGGATTTTTTCGGTTCTATTAAAAAATTGCTTATTTTTCGAATTACAATTCGCATTTTCTACAAAACTACTGAACCAATACACGTGAAATTTAGCAAATTTTGTATAATTCGGTTTCGAAAAAATCAAACTGAGTTCTGGGAATTTGTTTTTGGGAAGGAGCATTAGTCTGGCAAATGCTTGAAACCCCTCTTCACTTTACACATACAAAATCTAGGTTTATTTCAGCAAAACTCGGATAGTTTTAAAGCAATTTAAGGCAAATTCCGCTGGTGCGAGTTCCAGCGGAAAGTGAGAAAGAAAGTTGATCTAATACATCATCGAAAAGCACGATACCTTGAAGCACCGGATCATCGAGAAGAGACAATGAAATGAAGTAACAGCTAGTAATAAGTAAACCAAAAATTTTCCAAAATTGTGTTTTATTGCTTCTTTTTCATGTTTCCATTTAGCGCAAGCTTCACATTTTGGGTGTTCCTATATTTACAGGGTGCGATTGAAAAGTAATGAGCCTTATATTTTTTAAGCAGTTTTATTAAACCTTTTGGCTTACACCACTAATATTCTTCAAAATAGGACCCTTGAGCGTCAATACACTGCTGGTAGCGGTTCTTCCACTGCAGGAAACATTTTTTAAACTCATCCGCCGGAATCGCGTTCAATTCGGCTGTCATAGCTTTTTGGATCGCCTCGATGGAGTCGAAGCGCCTTCCCTTCAGCTTCCTTTTCACGAGCGGGAACAAGAAAAAGTCCGGGGGGGACAGGTCTGGGCTATAGGGAGGTTGGGGAAGCACCGGAACCCCCATCTTAGCCAGTGCAGAGGTGCAAAGGAAGGCGGTGTGCGCCGGCGCATTGTCGTGATGAAGGGTCCAATTGTTGACGAGGTCGGGCCGAACCCGGGCGACGCGGTTTTCAGCCGAAAGAGCACTTCACTCTTCACAGGAACTCTTCACTGATCTCACGCAGACTAGCACGACGGTCAATGTTCAAAAAATCATGAACCCGGTTCACATCTTCGTCTGTTTGCGTCGTCGAAGGCCTTCCAGATCGCTGTTCGTCTTCGACGTCCTCCCGGCCTTCCTTGAACAACTTGTGCCACCGTTTTACCTGGCCACTGGACAGAGATTGGTCCCCGTAAGCCTCCTTGAGTAGCCCAATGGTTTCGGTACTCGTTTTGTTCAGCTTTACGCAAAATTTGATCGAGTAACGTTGATCCAACGATCGCTGCATTTTCGCCACTGCAAAATCCTAACACACTTTTAAAACAACTTTCACGCGCGGAGCGATGTTGACTGCACCGCTGTTGCCAGTGAACTGGGATCGGTTTCCCGTGGAAGGGGAAGGTCCAACCTACATTTTCCCCCACCAGCCGATTCGGTTGGTCGCTTGTCGGACGCTCCGCGCGGGAAGGCTCATTACTTTTCAATCGCACCCTGTATGCTTCTCCATAAGCGAAACAATTGAAAATCAGACTGTAAATATGATGATAACAAGTTGCGTCTAGTTCTTGCATCTCCAAATTACTTCTTCGGGTCTGGTATATTGAAAATCATAACATGTAATACAACTGTTGTTAGTTTGGCATTGTCAACTTAAAAAAAATCGAGCGAAGTTTCATCTATTTCGCTTCAAGAGCATTCCGTTTGCTGTTGCAAATACAGTTCGCCATAAATGGGACCTTCCGTCTATTTGGCAGATCCTTCGGATTCTTATAAGAATACGTTTCTACTCTAGAGCGTATCATGCCGGAACTTACTCTAACTTCATTCCGCCAAATGTATCCTTTAAAGTGTCTCATCTTCGCATTTCTTTGTTAAATGTTTTTCATTGTTTTGTGTATTTTTGTTTTGTGTTGTTTTGTATTCGATTCAATTAATACACACCAACCACATTTCGACCTCCTTTCGTTCGCCTTTTATACAGCGTGGCATAGCGTGGCAGGTGCATTCAATAATTCGACAGTCGTTCGTTTCTTTTCTGTAACATTTCTCCATGATAGAGTCACACCAAGCAATGATTCACCCGATCCGTCGCAGGCCAGTCCATGTGGCGACCATTCATCTCTCACGAACCTCAAAAAACAACGCCCTCCACAAAGGTAACGCTGGGTGTGCGGGGAAACGTGAGAACAGATCCGAGGGATCGGAGCCCCCGGGGGGGGGGCCGTGGCAATCATTTCGGTAGCTAACCATAAATAAATACACCATCCATCACATTCCGAGAGCGAGCGCCCGAATGGCGATCGATGCGCACCCCGGCCCAGCTCCCGGCCGGCCGGTTATTTGCAAGTGTATATTCTAAATACTTAAACGCGAACGGGACCGATTTGTTTACAACACTCGACCGGCCCGGCCCGGCCCTAAATCAGCTCAGATGTTTCTAATCCATTCACGTGCTACGTAATTCATCATACGGCGTCGTCGTCGTCGTCGAACGGCTGGCGTCGCCGATGGCGGCCGCGACTAGACTTGGGACTGGAGCCGCCCGGCCGAGGTCCTGGCGCGAGCGATTGTTTATCGTACCCGGACCGTGGCGTCGGGCCCGTGTAAACACACACCGCGTGGGGGTGGGACGGCGCAGCATAATACGGTGTGGCGAGCATAACAAAAGAGGAACAAACCCGTCAAAACATTGGGCGCGCGCAATATGTAAGCCTTAAAATGTGCTTCACCCGGCCCGGAGAGCTGGCCCAATGATGGATGGAAGTCGTAAAACAATTCCGCCGGCGACGGGGTGGAGTGCGTCATAGATCCCTCCCACCCCCCCTCCCCCCTAGGCGGTGCAGAATTCACCTGGCGACGGCCACACAACAATGCGCGTCCGGATGAAAAATCGCTGCATATGTAATCAGCGGTCTCGGCGGCTCTCGGGTTCTTCCAGGCCACATGGCCGGGCATGGATGGATGCTTAGCACGTAAGTACTCCGCAGTGCTGCACCGACCGCGGCCTCCTTCGGCCACCGTTTGGCAATTAAAACAAGAAAATGGTTCCGGTGTCACGTATGGCAGTGTGTGAAGTTTCTTACGGCGGCCCGGGTCTTACGACCGGTGTTCCGTGCGAGTGCCTAATGACGAAAGAAGTGAGAGTTTATTATGTTGTAAAATATGCTTATCCCGTGTTACGGCGACGGATGTCCTTTTGTTACCTACTCGGTACTTCGCTACGGGAGACGGTGCTTGCTGCCCGAAGTCTTCGTGTCCTGCGCTAAGAAATCTCGGGTCTTAAGACGTGCGACCTACCGGCGAACTGAGAGTTGCCTAATAAATGCAAAACGGCAGTGTCTTTCGTACGATGCTCATCAACCCGAGGAGGGAACCGGTGGACACGGGCCGGTGAAATTATTACTTAAATCTCTTCCCAAGACAACATTCATCATTGCGGCGCGTAACGACAGCGGCAGCACGGCCGCGGCGGCCAACATCCCCACCGAGGATTGGTCCAAGGATTTGCGTTGTTGTTTAATTCCACGCGGTCCCAGGCCGCGGGTCGCGCGCGCAAATCGAGCGTTTCCCTTTTCTTTTTTCGGACGATCCTTTATTTAAAAATAATTTTTAATTTACCAACCGTATCAAAAGCAGTTAAAGGTGAATTATGACCTGCGCCGGTCGGCTCGGCTGTCCCTCACTACCCCACGGCCCCGATCCGTTGCCCGGGGCAACTAACAGTTAAGCCTCGATCATCCCTCCGTTCGGCGAGGCCTACTTGCTGTTGCCATTCGATTAATTCCCTGGCGCTGCTTCCCTCTCTTTCTCTCTCGTCCTTATGTTGGTCTATGGTCGACCAGCCGCAGAACGGGTCGCTGATGTGCGTAACGACATAATTTTTATTGCTTTTTTTTGTCAGCGACTGAAGCATTATGCTGGGATGATGCACCGGATGCCGGCTTTTTGTCCAGTAACGATGGTGAGACGATAAGATCAGCAAGGGAGCAGTCGCAGATAGATGCAAACCTATCAACGTTAGCCATCGGCATCGGTAGCATACGGTGAGTTGGAAAATAAATCAACCGGATTCATCTCGTTTGTGGTTGGTTTGTTCTACCTTACCGATTTCAAAACAACGTTTCCTATTAATTAGTCTATTTACTATTAATCTAGGATTTAAAAAAATTATATTATCTATTAAGAGCGAGAAGAAATATTTGGGGGTAGTTTTCGATGGTAAATTAAAGTTAGAGGCTCACTTGGATAATGTTATCTCAAAAGAGTCAAGGAAATGTGTAGTGACGTTTTGGGCTTCTATTTTGTTTCTAGGCAACCATACAGAGTTTCAACGGTGTCAGAGGCTGCAAACCAGAATTAGGAGACTTATTTTGTGTTGTGGACGGTACACTTCATCTACTCTCATGCTAAATACTCTACAGTGGATGTCCGTAAGGCCGAGGATCGTTTCTCAAACTATAGCTGTAGTAATTCCTTGATTCCTTCGAATTCAAACGCCTGTTGTCTGCATACATAAAAGGATTCGTTTAACGCAAGGAAAAAAAGGATGTTATGTGCAAAGTGTTTGTGCCTGACAAAATTATAGATCTTGTGGAGAATTGAATGCTTCTGACTCTAATCGTAACCTGTGATTATGATGATGATAAGATAAAAATTAATTGAAAATAAAAAATAACGAATGAGACTACACGTTGTCAATCAATGATAAGTGGAAGTGTGAGCAGGTCCAAAATACCTTCTGTCCTGAAGAGTAGGTTCCCATGCGACCTCTTGCAACTATGTTTTTCATATCCATTCATAAGAAGGAGATGGGCCTTATCATCATCATCATCATATCAATTCTGTACTTCGTCATCTATGAACTAAATTCTGTTCTACAAATGTGACTATCAACGATTGATGTCGGTTCTTTATCGGTCAATCACATATTTACACATTCGTAAATCCGACAAAGATGAGGTCAAACGCTGTGTACCGCGCGGAAGATAGTGGCCCTAGCCCAGAACGAAACAAAAGTTTTCGTCCAAAAACCCACAAGAGCATCCGCAAAAAAAAAGAGCCGAAAACAAACTCCTGGGTCCTGGTGCCAAAACTGGCCCACTGGCCCAAGTCGACACGGCCAGCCAATTTCACACATAAATCTACGCAAGCCAGTAATTCATCCAGTAATCCACTGACAACTTGCAGTTTCGTTTTGCAGATCCCTTGCAGATGGTAACGGCCCCACCGTCCGGACGGACGAAGGAACAAACATAAACCGCACACACCGAGTAACGCGGCGAGTAAAAGTGGAAAGTGTCCGAAGAGATGGATGGCAAGCAGTAAAACCTCGAAAAAAGCCCGGCCACGGAAAACAACATCCCAACCACCGAAGGATCACCTTTACCGGCCCCGGGAACGGGAGAAACATGTGAAAACATGCAAAAAGTAACAAACAAACACCAAATTGCTACCGTTCCGGGCTACGGGCTCGCCGCTGCGCCAAAGGTGAGCGAATTAACATACTGCACGGTTGAGTTTGAAGGAATGCCAAAGGATTTGCCGTATGTTGCCAAACATCACGCCGGTCGGAGTTATTGCCTTTTTCGCCCGGCCGAATGACGTGACTTGCGGTGGAAAAGCGATTTGGAAATTCGTCAGGAAAACTGAAGAAATAACAATAAAACACAGTTCACCGCGGACGGCACTCCATCATTCCGTGGGGCCGGTTCCCTTGCGGATTGACGGAGGGCTTACTTCGCAGAAGACCGCTGTCGTCGGCATCATCGGAACCTAGCAGTGTGTCTGTGTGGGTTTTGGCTTCGATTTGATCCCCGCGACGGCCACGATGGGGAGCATCCTTACGCCCCTCGAAAGGATAGTCCCTTCGATAGCCCCGGTCGGCTGATCTGTTCCCGGTTTGCGTTCTTTTTTTTTTTGTTGGTTCCGTGCACTCTTCTTCGGGTCCATAATTTATGCTGTCAGCTTTTCGCTGCTACAAAATTTAGAAAAAGACCATTAGCCCGGTGAGTCCTGGCGCGCGCTCGGCGCACTCCGTTCCTTGATTTACCATGAACATAAAAATGATTTATATTTGACATTAAAATAATGCACACATACCAAGGCGCCGGCCACAGGAACGTTGTCGAGGTCGCGTTGTTTGGTGACAGACACAGTCCGTGCGCCGGGCCACAGGGTTGGCGGAGCGGAAATGCATCCCGAGGCTGGGCTAAGACGTAAAAATCCTTCACACGACCGGAGAAGCGTGCTGAAAATAATTGAGGGTTTTTTAAAAATTACACTACAACGAAACATGTTTTTCGAAATGATGCGATGCTGAGTTTTTCAACTTTTTATTAATTTCCCTATTATTGCAGAATGAAAAGAAAAAAGCAAACCTTCACATCCTTGCAGGCGCGTCGCTGAAATGGTGACCGCAAAATGGCGCCCCGTTTAAAAAAAGGTGCCAAATGATGCTGCGACATTTTCAGGGGCGTTCGGAGGTCGATCCTGCAAATTACCACTCCGGCTCCGGCATCCATTTCCGGGCCTCGACCCCATCGTCTTTTATTCCGTCAATCACTCAATTTTATCTCTCCGGATCCGGCTGCGACACGCGCCCTGCTTAATGACGAACCCTTTTTCGGCGGTGGCACCGCTGCGACGATAGCATGTATTATTAATGTAGAATTATGTTTATTGCGCCGAATCCGAATCCGGAGGCCTTTCATTAGGAGGTCGGTCTGCAATGAAAACGCAAAGCCGAGGGGCCAAGCCGGGTAAGATGAAACGTTCGTTCGTTGGCAATCGGGTAAGTTAGGAGTATTGCACTGGCCAACCTTCATTAAGCGGGAAGGGGACCGCTGAGTTTATGGATCTACGCACAGTTAACAGTGAATTTCTATAATATAAATATCTTTAATGGCACCGAGAAGTGCGCCGGGGCTAAGAAGCATCGATGCTTTTTGTGGTCACAGGTGGTAATGATCACTAAATCTGCGTAAGAACGCTTTTCCATCGGTTTTTGTACCCTTTTTCGCGTGTCAATCGTTTATGATGTGGATTATGCTTATTTTATTGGAGTATAGTTGCCGTCATTCTGGCTTAGTGCCAAAAATGTCTTCATTGCTCTAAATCTTTGTTATTACATTTAAAATAATCTCTACTGTATGAAAGACATCTATCCGAAAAGTTATTTTTAGGAATCACCTTAAACAAATTCTTCATTTGGTCTCCTATCTCGACTATGAACTGGGACTATGAAAGGTGCCCTCTGATCTGAGTTCGGACCAATAACCAGAAGTCACTTGGCGCTAAATCAGGCTGGCTAAAAATTTGACGCTAAATTTCCAAATATGCATTTTTAAAGTCCACGTTCCATTTTCTGAGGCTCAATTTACGTAAGAAAAATTATCGACATCACTCTAGAGTTTCAACCACCGACATCTGCGCCGCAACAAAAGTTGCACAATCTCCAAGCGTTCAAATCTCTGGGCTAAATCCGATACCGTGCGTCGTGTTGCGTTCCGTCGCTGAAGTGGGCGCTCTATGATTTATGCATCCATCACAGGCGCGCCTAAGTGGACCAAGAGAGTGGCGCAGACCACGACCGTGAACACGAACGTGAGCGTGACGGAGAGCAGATTTCCCAGCGAGCGAGAGTGCTCTTTGTGACAGACATATTTTCCCGATTCGCCGGTCCCACTTTCGCCGGTCGCCAAGAATGTCGGCCTCGGCCAACCACCGACCGGTTCGCGTCTGGCAAGTCTCACCCGCGCCGGGGCCGATCACTTTGTCAAGCACCCAGCCCATTGATCAACACCCGGACTGCCCCGGGCTCCCAACCGGTTGAGTAGCATAATTCACTCCGTACGTCATGATTATTTGGTCATTCGCAACATGACACCCATTTCTGTTCCCTTTTTTGCACGCCGCACGATTGAACTAAAAAAGCAAAATAGGGCGCAGGGACCAAACCCGAAAAAAAGAGCGCAACGAAAACCGAAACTCCGAAACGGCCTTTATGGCCCTCGTGTCGGTCGGTCGGTCGGTCGGTCTCGGGAAGCGTGTTTTTGACGACAGAATCCCGGCACGGCTCGGCACGGTACCGGAACCCGGAACAAGATTTATGGCGAGTCTTCATGCATGATGTTATTATTTTCATATTTCTGTTTGATTTTCGACATTCTCTCGACGTCGTCCTAACCACGTCCTTTTTTTTGCGATCGCATTCGAAACGATTGCGATCGACATTGCGAATCGGTTACAAATGTGCAATTTATTGAAGGCAGCGATCGGTGGCGGGACCCTTTTGGGCAGGGGTTACGCCGGCAGAATTTACTGGAGTTGTGATTCCTCTCGATTCTCGCGCACTGGAAATCATCGAATGCATCGAACGGACACCTCCGAAGCTCAGAGGAGTACCCGTTGCCAAAGCGAGATAGAGCGAGTGCGAGAGCGAGCGAGAGCGGGAATAAATCTTCTCGTGGCAATTTCCCGTTCTCGGCGGATCTGGTTTCCTTTGAAATCAGTTGGAGTCCCATAATGTGCCATAATTCATAGGGCACACATATGAACGATGGCATTTGAGCAGAGTGTGAAGAGCAGACAGTGGAGAAAGTGTGGCCGTGTGTGCGAGTCATGCGATGACGCAAAGGGGAAAGGACATTCACGCCACCGGCCACCGAGATCGTCGCGCTCCGAGATCGCTTCGATCCTGGCGCAAATGGAAACGTGCCGCGTGTGGACTCCGATGGATTGAGCTAATGCCCCGCGTGTGTGCGGAAAGAAAGTGCCAACGGTGCGAGCGATGCGATGATGACGACTCCGGCCCCCGTCGAAACCCGGGCCAGGGTGCCCGCGGTGAAAATGGTAATAAATTATGAAAATGTTATAATTTATATCTTCTCGATTAATTCTATTTAAAAAGTTCCTTTCTTTCTGCCACCGCCACCACGGAGGCCATCGGGGATGAGCGATCGGTTTCGTCGGAAGATTTATTTACGGACTCCCCGAACCCCCGAGCCTCGGACCGGCGCAGCGTTCGCCTCTTGTCAGTCTCCCTTCCATTGGTTCGGTTTGTGTTTGATTCGTCGATTATTGTGCGGAGCATATTTTTCACTCCGTACGCATTGCGTCGCATCGGCGACACTTTGTGACACGATTGCCGAAAACGTTATCCACACACATTGATTGTAGATTATTGAACCATTTCGATACGGTCCAGTGGCCGGCCGGTCTAAGCGGCTGGGCGCTCCGGCGTTTGGTACCATCGAAGATGCCCCGAATGGAACCGATCTACGCATGTGAACGAGAGAGAGAGAGAGAGGATGGGAGAAAGTTCAAGAAAGCAGCCAACCCGGGGCGAGCCGAGAAAAGGGTCATCAAAAGAATAGAAAGGAAACAGGATGGCACTAAATCATCTCGCCATTGGAAATGACGAAAATGCAAGAAATATGGCAATAAATTCTGCCGAATGTGACGTTGCCGCATCCGCAGAGCTGAGTTTTGCAACCTTCGGCATCGAAAGGCGGTCTTGCGAGGGACAACTAGGACTGGGTCTGCGCAGTGGGCAGCAAACATATTGGCTTTTGATCGAAATTTCGAATCGAAGTCCCCCGGAGTGCTATGGGTGCTTTAAAAAACTAATCACCAAACGATAGTTCCATTTCCATTGCATCACGAACACAATCATCCCTGAAATGGGGCGACGTTTCGAACGCAAGGGTTCGAACGGGAATAGCTTAAAACCAGGCGGATGATGATCCTTCAAATAAATCTTACGCGCAATGGCAGAAACCACGAGCATAGCTCAAATCAGAGCATAGCTCAACTTACTATCGAACAGCAAAAAGCGAAACGAGAAACAAAGATGAAATCCTGTCAATGGGAAAGCTTACGATTGTGCTAATTGTGCTGTATTTTACAGCGTGCTTCAATTAATTTCCAAAAATATGCAAATTTGCATACACTGTGTGCCGGACATAAAGCTGGAAATAAAGCTAAAAAATGCGAAGGTTGAAGGTCTTTGGGACTTTATTTTATTTTATTTGCAAAAGACAACAGTCGACGGGCAACTTAGTCTAATTGACAATAATGAACTTAACTTAGTACTTACAACTAAACTAATCACAACTGACGAATCGTAAACGCAGAAGCAGGTAATCGGTATTTTATAGGAAGCATACACGAAAGTAAGATGAACGAAACATTTACTAAGAGGACATGAAAGCAAAAACATCACGACACTGATCAAGGGACATATAAAAGTCAAGTAGCGACGAGTAATTGTTATAGAGGGCAAGTAAAGGGTCATTATGTCCGGTGAGGGACGACCGTGCATCAATTCTAGGTTGGGACGTCGTCTCAAACAACGGACAGGAGCAGAAAAGTTAAGCCAAGCAAGGAGCGTCGGTGAGTCAATGCGTGAGGTCGAGATCTTAAAAACGAAAACGGCTTGAGCCGACCGTCTCCGATGTTCGAGTGATCGTAGCCCAAGTAGAAAGCAGAGCGTTTCCTCGACCGCGGTTACTTCGCGGTTGATTCGGCAAAAATTTCAACTTCAAAGTTCAACTCAAAATCCGTCTGCTCGCTCATTAGCTAAAACTGCTCATTGAGATATAATGAACAGTAACAGCAATTGTCTGAATTTTTGTATAAAAAAGACAGAGCTGCCCCTACATTAATCTATAAACTTAGTTTATAAAGTTACTGATCGTTAATTAAAACTCACGTAAACCGTTTGAATGGCCACACAGATGGGCTCGGAACAAATGCATCAAAATGGGCTCCGTGAATGACACCGAATGGTTCGATCTGCATACGACGCCTCCGGTGAAGATTTACAACCACTGGAAAGTGTTAGTTTTTGCCAGAGAAACCAGTTCACACAAAAAGAGGGGCCCCAAGATTGAAGCGTGATGATTAGAAAATCTGTGCGCATGTTTCAGAAGTCAATAAAATCGAGCGTCCCAATTACCGAGCGGAACCACGAAGCCACGGCCCGCGAGCTCCGGGTCTCTCGCCTCGCCAATGATTTATGACGTATTAAAGCTAAACCCCGAGCGACGGAGCCCTCGGCGGGCAAGGCCGCCAAATCAGCTCGCCTTCATCTCGCGACCGCGGACCCCCGGAATTCTAAGAAGCCGAGGATTTTATGGGATTGCTAAAATATTTTGTTTTGCTTTGTCTCTTCGCGCGACCCAATCCGTCTTCCGGTCGCCCGGCAGAGGGTGTCTTACGTTTGGCATATTTTTGGGAGTATTCCGGTCTCCGCCTGTGGCCGTGAGAAACTTTAATGGACCCTCGTGTTGGCAACTTTCGTCAACCCGAGCACGCTGTTCGCGGAGGTTCCAGACTTGCTGATCGATACCGATATAAACCTGCGGCCAGCGATCGCCGAAATACCTGGAAAAGGATGTATTGTTCCGCGCTGGTTCCAGTGCGCAGATCCTCTGCGCAGCAAGATATTTATGAGATTTGGGTCGAATCAACCGCGAAGTAACCGCGGCCGAGGATCGCGGCCGCTTGACTCAAGCCATCCCTCTTGAGTGGTCATAAATTTGCCGTTCGACAGTCGACGCATTCGAGGCCAAAAAAAGAAATCGCTACAAAGACGACAAACTGGAGTCCTCGGCCCTGGTGCTGGTCAGAAGCCTGTCAATCATCCGGTGTGTGTCTCGGATTTGCATATTCCGGGAACTCCAAACAATATTGAACCATCACCCGTGGCCGTGGGCTCCGTCCCAAATTTTACACTCCAAACCCTGCCACAATGTTCGATTTAGCATAAATCATTCGGCGGTCCGTGGTTCGGCGAGACAGCGTCTCGGCACCGGCACCAACCGGCGAAGGAGCAACTTTGGCGTTCCACAAACACGGTAATGAAGCGTCTTCAAGGTGTCTGCCGTTCCGGTTAGTTACGTTTTTCAGAAATATGCTAAAAGTCGGTCTCTTCGCTTCGGATCATCACCGTGTTCCGTGATTGGAGTCGGAACACACATCGGAGATGCGCGTTGATGAAAACGCGCCACGACACCGGGAGCACGGGAGTTGACGACTATGAATATTAAATATTTGTTTTTCTGCGCCCAGCATCAGGACCGCCGCTTCTGTTGACTTGATGCCTTCAGACAACCTGTCCCCATACGCGCGATCGTAGGTGTTCGTCAAAAACGCGGGTGAAGCGATTAGACGTCACCCGGTCTCTCTAGGCCGGGCGGGGATCTGGCGAAGAGGAGCCGGGAGGGGAGAGTGATTTACATAAACATCTGCCGAAAGCCTACGGAGGCTCGGAGAACCGTTTAGCTGTTTGGCACACCGCCCCGGGACACACCGGTGGCTCGTTCTTTTGGAGAAGAAAGTCAACAGGAGATGCGAAAGACGGTTGACGCCGAGCGCAAACGATGCGTATCACGTTCCGCAGCTCAGAGGCTGTTACGGGCCCAAAAAGCACACCCTTCGCCTTTTTTGTTCCACTGCCACCGCCACAATGTGGCCTGGTTTGTGTTCTTCTAACGGTGCCGACAAAGAACCCACAGCAAGACCCGCGGCGTTGACTTTAAGGCGGCCAGGCTCATGTTTCTCTTTGCTTAGGCGTATTGTCGCTCAGGTCGAGCGCTCAGTTGTGCGCCACGTTTGACCAAACTTTCAAGATGATTGACGAAACGGAAGGCATCGTAAAGTTTATTCAACTGCAACTTTGTGTACAGCCTCCCAGTGCTCCCGTTCTCTGTGGTTGCTGTAAAATTTGAGAATGCTGCTTAACCGGTATTTAAAATTTTACCCAAAACCCCACAAATTACTCCAAGATCTGGTTAGATTAATTTAGCTAAAGCTTAATTTGTTGACGGATTCAAATATTTTCAATTATCAAAGTCAAACGTTACACTCTCATAGAGGGGTCTGTTTGGCTATTTATCGGGTTGGGCTCAAAAGGATCACGGCCTAGGCAGTCGGTTCAAACCCGTAGTCTCCTTTCCGGACTTATTATCTTAAGCGCCAAAGTGGCCATCCAAATTAAAGCAAAGTCTTCCGGTCGCAGATGGGCCTTGGAGCTCGGTTGTCATTCGGGCCAATCGGGACGGCTCATCTCGGGCAAAAATCATCTCATTGGCTCGCTCTGCATACTGAGCAAGACCAGCCAGCCGAGGAATGAAAGAATATCGCTCCCACGGAACGGGCCTTCATAATGGTGGAAGCTCGTCCAGAAGAAGAAGGGCCAGTTATCAGGCGGCCAGCTCGACGGGCTCGCGGATTAATCTAGAAATTAAGAAAGATTAGCCTCGCTGCCCGGATGAACGAGCCTCTCGATGGTGCTCGGGCTGGGCTCGCAGAAACCCGCAGCAAAACACGGAAACTACTCTCGGGATTTTGACGACTTCCTTCGACTAAGGCTAAGCTTGCGCCCATCAAGTTGTTTTTTATTGGACGGAGTGTTGTATTTCTTTCCCTGATACCCGGCCATAACTTCACTCGCGGCCACCCGGCACGTTCCGTTTTCTTGTGGCGGCGTAATGCGAGGAGTTTAAGTGAAAAAAGTAAACAGGAAACCGAAGGAGACTAGGGCAGTGCTTCCGGTCCACCGGTCGGTCTGCATACCCAAATGGCGAGGGAAGCAGAAAAACGTCCGCCAAGGGAATCAGTTCGCGAATTTGAAAGGAAAAAATCTCCGCAAAACGCAAACCGGAACCCGACCGGCGGACGGGAAAAATGGTGGCCAGGCTTCGCTCTAATAATAAATATAAACAAAAAGGATTTCCCGGCAAAAATAAAATTTTCTTTATGAGTGGAGCTAAATTATTTTCATCCATTCTTTCGCAAGTTGTGTTGTGCGTCGCTCGTCGCGTTTCGGGTCCTTTTTCTTCCGGCAGCGCCACCGGGAGACCCACCGTTCGAAGGAAGCTGACGTGCCGTTTGTATTCTTGCGCGCGATCCTGCGTCTTCGGTTGGCGTATTTTATGCTGCCAAAGGATCGCTCGCTCTGCCTGCGGGAGGCTGCCTTCCGCTGATGAGTGGTTGCGAATGGTTGTTTTTGTTTCGCGTTTTCCCCTGTTTTGGGTTTCCCGGAAACCCATCCATTCAAACATTTATTCCCTTCATTTCATCTCAATTTGCGTTTTTCAATTTAAAAAATGGAGCCAAGTACAATAACTTGCGAGCAGCCTAGGAATGGTCCGCGGGTGATCCCGCTGGGTTCGGAGCGGCGTGTTAGCGACGGTGGAATTTGTTTGAATCAAGATATTCAGGATGTACCTTTTCACGTAAAACAGGAAGAGTTATGAATGGGGCTTCCGACCATTGCCTGGTGGAATTCATCGAAAATTTTTCGTTTTTTTTAACACTTTATACATAGTAAAAGTAGAAGTCGTGCAACGAGAATTGATAGCAAAAAAAACATTTCTTAATTGACAATATAAATGAAATTGTTTGAGGGAACAGATTATCGTGTGTTTGATAGTGGTTTCTGATTGTGATGTTTGATCTTGCCAAGCTGAGCTGATGTGCTCTTTGCTTGTGAGTTGATTCGACGCGTCTCGTATTTCTTCCCTCTTTTGTATAAAACTTGTACACGAATCATGCACCGTAACATTGCATCAAAATATTTCACAAGCAATAATATTGAAATATTGCCGAAAATCTTGTTTGGCTTTAGCATGCAATATTATCACGCAATTTTTCCATGCAAGCTTCGCAATCAATATTGCATACAACATTTGCACGCAACATAGTACATAGTACAGGTTTTTTTAAATTTATTTATTTATTATTATTAGTTTGACGGGCTAGTGGCTTAATCAAGTCTGCTATAAATACTACATTACAGAGGTCCCTGCGCTTACATCCATAGTGTTTGTGCGAATTCTTTCGCGGAAGCTGTCAAGTGATGCGTTAAAGTCGATGTTTTTATAGTTAGCATTAAATGGTCTGTTTTGTCTCCCAAAACTTGTATACAATGTTGTATGCAATACTGCATACAACTTTGCATGCATATTTTTGAAAAGCAAAAGTTGCATGCAAGTCATTGGTTGTGCTACCTGCCAGTCGTTCCTGTTCCCCTGGTAGAATTTCGCAATTTTCGGGTTTCGGATTTGTTTTATCAATTGTTTGTCCGTCATCTGTTCCGCTTTTTCTCCAAAACTACTGAATCAATTAGCGTGAAATTTTTCACATAGCACTTTTGTGACAGCAAAAATTGAATACGGGACAATTCGACCCTCCCATACCTCCGGAGAGTGGTCCTCCCTTACAAACGCAACATAAAATTCAGTATAATTCGGCTTACTTTTGAACAAATCGAACCAAATTCTGCCAATGGGAGTTTTTGGGAAGGGGAAATGTTCTTGCGAATGTTTGAAACCCCTCCTCACTTTACAAATTCAGCTGGTGCAAGTTTGACCATGTATCTAACAGGAAGTGAGAAAGGAAGCCGATCACTTCAATGAAAGTTATGTTTCTTTCTTTCTAAACTCAGAAGAAATTCGCACGGTTCGACTGTTAGGACAAGACTGGTTTATTTTCTTATGTTTTATTCTTATGTAATTCTCCTGCTTTATCTACCTTATCCTTCATTTTCTAATTGCGCTTGTTGATCGTGTTGCCGCCATCAGCAAGTGTTCGTCATCGTCGCTACTGGTGTCATTCTTAATGGTACAGCAAGCGTGAAGTTGGAGAACTATCTGTAACTTCAATTATTATAATGATATTATATTATACGCACTTTAGATTAGAGTTTAATAAAGTGCGTTATCATCTGTGTACCGGTGTCTTCCACATTAAATTAATTGCGAACAAAGCTTTGTTTATCTACTTTCACTAATAAACAAGAAGATTTTTAATGACTTTACTTTGATGAGGATATTTTTAATTCAGTTGCATGTTTAGCATATTACGTCGTACGACTCATACGAAACAATCTACGTGAGGTTCATTCCTGCGTGGGGCATTATATAGCATGATTCTAGTGCTTACAGTCAGGCTTATCAGGAACGAGAATCGTATCGTTCGTCCTTCGCCAGTGAACGAATGGTTTTAATGAAATTATGTGAACGCACCATAAACGGAAACTTATTGTTTAAAGGCGAAGCAAATCAAATATAACATAACGGAGCATTAACGAAGCGAACCGGGCCGTCGTGCAGCCCCGGAGGTCCACCACAAAGCGGGGAAGATATTTTACATGTGAAGCAAGTAAGAAATGCCCATGATGATGAGCCCCTACGACTTCGCTTAGAACCCGAAGTACGAGCGCAATGCTTCGGTGGCTGGTGGCGTCGAGAAAACTAAGCCAACGTAAAACAGGGTGTAGAAAAGAAGAAAGAAAACTCGCCTTCGGAGGGGCGCCGGAGGAAAAACAGTGGACCAAAGGAATAAAGTACCGATAAAAACAAGAGTATAAATTTACGCCACTTCCCGCTTAGTCATGCGATCAAGTTGGTCAGGTCCTCTCCCTCGTCAGAGCAGCAGCGGCGAAGAAATCGGAGCCCCGAGGAGGATGGCTAGGCTTGCGAAGGCCGGGGCGTGATTTAAGCGAAATAATCACCATAATTTGCGATTAAATAATTAGATGGACGCGCGCAGCATAAATGAGTGCCACGCAGTGTTATGATTGGAGGAACGCAACATCAGCGAAAGCGCGTGTCGTATCCGTGGGTTGGGAAGGATAGGCGGCGGGGAAACATTGGCCAAACCGAAAACGGTTTGTTTTCAATCAAAAGCCCGCCGGCAGCCCTCCGGCCCTCCGGGGATACGGCCGGAACTTGGATGAATGCACACGCGAATGTGGCGGCGCTGGTTGGGCCAAAGGGAAAAACAAAGTAATAATTTTTGCATATTTTTATCTTCGCCACTTCGGGTTCCCAGTTTTCCCCACCCTCTTCTGCCTGCCTGTAAGGCACCCGGGGAAAGTGGGAAAATTCTTAGAAGCTCTTTCCTCACTATCTTTCACTTTCCGTGGCGGCCGATGGTCGCCACGAGGATGGACACCACTCAGCACGCAGCCCAATCCCCAAAAAGTAGCACCGGGGTTGGTGGGCGGCAGATTGTTTATGGGTGGTTTATGATTATTACTTCTGTTTTCCATTTTTCGTCGGGCAATTTTCTATCCTCGACCACCCGGTCGAGGTGCGATGGAGCGACAGGGAAAAGATGGAAGAATTGATGTCCTCAGACGGACAGGGAAGGCGCGCCGTATCAGATAAGAAGGGGCCCGGGCAAAAATACGATCTCTGCCCGAAACGAAAGCTCCATCACACCGGAATAGGACAACACTCCGGGGAAAAAAAGGCAGAACAAAAAACAGCAGCAGAAAGCTGTTCTTTATTAGTGTTGATTTAAAGACGCGCTGTTTACGATCGGAACGATTAATAAGATTTTTAATGAAATTTTAAATTGTCTGTCTAATTTTGTACATAAATTTGTGATAAACTTCTGATTCCGATAAACTATTGGCTCAACACTCGCCGGCAGTCGTGAATGCGGAAACGAACGAGAATAGCTAGACGTGCCTTTCGCACTGACCAAGCTGCTCCTTGCGAAGCGAAAGGCCACGAGGAAAACGACCGCCATGTTTATATAAATGATATTGCCTGTCGTTGGTTGATTTATTTGTTTTTCCATCACACGTTACATCATCACCGGGCTCACAGCATCAGGCGGACGAACATGCGTCAACATCCCCATCACGGTTCGCCCAGCGCTGGGTGGTGCTTCCCAAGATGGATTGGATGGTCTTCGCCAATGGAGGGATAACAGCATAAAACCAATGGCCAAGAAGGTATGTTTCACTTTGGTGGATGAGTGCCGAGTACCAACAAATCGACCGACTGGCAACCGAAGGACCAACCGCAGCAATCGCACGGGAAGTGTATCGAAACGCCATCTAGCGATGGGTGACGGGAAGCTTTTTGGTTACCATTTCCATCTTTCATAATTTTATTCTTTAGTTAATGTATTTTTGATTTTTTGTTTTGCCTTGAAAGGCGACTTTAACTACTTATAAGAATACTTACGTAATTTCTTACACGAATTTTAACTATTTAGTTGCATTTGTAGTACGCGACTGACTTGCTTCGAACATTTGAAGTTTGAATGGTATTAAAATATTTTAAACCGACGATACGGTAATTTCCTTACCTCGGGCAAAAGCTTCAAGAATGGCTGACAATAAGAAAAAGCAAATAGCCTGGCACTCGAATCAGTTCGAATCACTTTGAACGATGTTTTGCAGATGAGACGCTTTGTGTCATAAATTGTTCTGCAAAAGCTTCTTAGAATCTTTGATGGAGTTTTTTGGGCAAAGCTTCAACTACAAAAACGCGTGAGCACCGCCGCCTCCAAAAAATGTGGGTTAGTACCGTGACTTGTCCTTATTCCTTAAGAAAATTTTACCACTTCGAAGAATACGTTTCGGCATGATTAGAAAAAAAGAAAGTTTGGAACTATTACTGACGCCTGTACATTGCTTTAATCATGATACTCAATTTAATGGAGAGCTGAGTTTTGTTAATAAAAAATACCTATTTTCTTTGAAGAAGTAGGTAAGCTACAGAAACAGAAAAAGGAATGGAGAGAAAAACTGCCCGAACCCAATCAAGCGCCCGATCGCCCGACGGCCATCTTATTTGCCATTTTCGTTGGTTCGTCAAATCGCAAAAATCGAACCGAGCGCTCGAGACGATTTCGATTCGCCGCAGGAAAAGCGATTTCCATCGGCAAAAGCTTTGGCTAATAAATTTCACCTTAATATTTCATCGGAAATACACAATCGTAACCGTTTGGAAGCCGGGAGTGAACGCTCAATCAGTTCGCAGGTTCGCTGTTTCGATGCATTCGATGTGGCAGCGAAGTAGTGCGCGGGGACCCGGGCTTGATGCAGTGCGCCCGGGGAAAACCTTATTTCCTTGGGCGCGAGTGGCCAAGCCCACACGATTACGCCCGGTGCCCGGTGGGCTGCAACCTAGTGGCTGGCTGGCGGGACCCATAAAACGGAACCGTTTGGCGCGGAGTTCAATATTTGCTGAATTATTGAAACGGCCATAATTCCAGCTTTTCCGGGCGGGGCGGAAACGCCACCAAAAACCGCCTCCGATGAAAGTAATCGTTGGCCGCCCACAGTTGAGCTGTCAATATTCGTTCACTCAAACTGCTGCTGCGGCCGTCGCCCGGGGAGGGCAAAGTACGATTGACGAGTACGAATTTTCTTCACTGGTTTCTTCGGCACTTCGCGCAGATGAAGTGAACCACCGACCAGCCGATGGCGCTCCCGTCCCTCGGAAGGGGGGACGGAAAATCGAGTGGAAAAGTTATGGAAATGTAGTAAAGAACAGAAACAAATCGTGCGGCAATCGTGTCGGGGAAAGGAACAGCGGCGAGCGGGGCAGCAAAAAATCCTTCGCTCGTCACGTTTCTCGGGGTCGCTGTACGGTTCGGCTCGGTCGGTCGGTCGGTCGGGGATCCTTCGGCACCGGGAGGAGATCCTTTCTGGACGGCGACGCGGACGGCGAGTGCACGGACGGTGATAGCCAGCGTGACGAAGAAAATAACATGGGAAGCAATAACAGTTACAAGAAAATTAAATTGTCGATTGTATTTCATTGTTATGATGGGCATAAAGAAGCGGCGCAAGTAGCAAGGATATCACCCCGGGAGGGAAGGCGGCCACCGAGCCCCCGGCAGGCTGACCGAAAGCGAAGAGGAGTGTTAAGTGAGCGAGTGGCCAAGATGGAGCCGTTTCCCACAAAGAGTTGAGCGTGAGAGAAAAGGGCTTTGGGCTTCGCTTGTGGCTGGAAAACCCAGCTGCAAGGAGCATTGTGCAAGATCACGACCGCTTTTGATTGATTTTGTCGGCTTTTACTTTTTATGTACTACATTCCCAGGGGGTGCCAACACAGGCATTCAAATCACTGGAGCACCCCGAAATGCTAGTGCAAGTTGCTTCCAATCCATTAGTGGTCCGACTGGCAGCGTGTAGTGGTTTCGTAGTTTCGTTCCATAATCCACCCGAACCCGGTCCGAACACTTTATTTATCGCCCAATGAGTTATGACGGGATTGTAGAAATTTGAAGGATTAAAATACTGGAAAGAGACACACCGAGCGAATCCCAAATACGGATGACAAATCTTGCCCCCGCCGAACGACAACGGTTCCCCGGAAGAAAGGCAGAAAGTATATAACCTACGGGGAGAAAAAAAAAGGTCCACCATAACAATTTACAGTGGAAACCAACGGAACGCCCAGCGAAACGCCCGGTGGCCAATTGTTAATTGTTTTCTCCCTAACCCCGTGGCTGGCGTCGATAAATAAAACTAAAATATAGAAGATTATAAACCTGCACCGGGCTGCTGCAGCCATCTTGCGCCGGGGGAAGATCCTTGCGGCCTGCGAGGGAACCGACGACGACGACGGCCGACGTCGTGTGCGGCAAATAATTTATTACATTTTTAATTCTTCTCCGGCGCGTAAATCTGATAGAAATAGAATGGCATACAGTCATCGCCGCCGTCGCCGTTATTGTTGGGCGGCGAACGGGACATCGCTCAAGGCACGGAACGGCACATCCGGACCGCGCTTAGAGGCCAAGGGACGCACGAAGCCATTCACGGAGTCCGGTCCGGCCCACTCGACTGCAGTTTGGGGGCAAATTCCGCTCATTTAAGCATTTTCCAGCCAGCGCCTAATGGCCGCGTGCCAACCGGCGAGTCCTGCAACCGGAACCTGCCCAAGTTAACCTGTCGTTGGGCCCCGGGACGGCACTAAGCGCTTCCTGGTGCTGGTGGTCCCTTTCTATTCCCTCTCTCTCTCTCCCTCTCATGCCGCTGTCATTGTTGTCCACATTCCTTTATCCTGAGACGCGGCCCGCTGATGATCGTGCAAATAAAGCGCACGTCGAACCACGTTTGAGACAACTTTCCACGGTGAAAAAAGGAGGGTCCTTCAAACCCTGGAGAGACCCCGGCGGTGGCGGCAGTAATCGCCCGGCAATAATAAAAGGGTAATCCAAACATGAACCACCCCAATTTTAAT